>NC_056728.1:905168828-905262900 GCF_019279795.1 Protopterus annectens
AGCATAAACTGTAAAATTCCTCAGCTTCTTGATACAATCTTCTGAGTCTAAAACAAAATGATTTTAAATTTTCACATCTTTTTAATTTTCATTCAATTGGTAAAGCTAGAGGTTCAGTCTTTGAGCCACATGAGGAAACAATCACAATTTGGGGGGGGGGTATCCAGGTGTATAAAATTTACTTTCAAGAAGCTCTCTGTTTTTCAAACAATACTTCCACTGAATACATCAAAATAAACAAATTTGTCATTTTCTTTACCACTTACTTTTCTTACAGAAGCTTTCATCAGATAACAAATTCACCCCCATACACCTTCATAATGTGGGTACTACTGTCATTATTCAAACCAAAAATATGCCTTTTGATTTAATGCAAAGTTATAAAAACTGTTTCTGCCTGGTTTTTGTTAGTATAGTAGACAGAATCTCAACTCCACATTTTTTTCAAATGCCTTAGTTGTACTCAAGGCAAGGGATATTAATTAACTATGTTTTCTCAAGCAAGAATTAACAAAAGCAGGTGCAGACTGAGTTTCATGGTATACAACTGCCATGTTCAGTTTCTGTGTACGCAACATATGGGAAGTCAAAGAGTCCATGATCTTGCTGGTGGGGATAAAACTTTTTTTTTTCATTCTCAATTTCCAAGTTATTAATAACACAAACTCTCCATTTGCTGTACCATCAAGGGCTGCCCTCCACAAGTGAAACCACAATGTAGTAACCAAGAGCTGTTGCAAACGAAGAAATTCCAAAAAATGCCCAACACACAATGGCAGGCTAAAATGAAATATAAATTTAATATTAATCCACAGGACAACACATATTACATGAACAAAACTATGATTGAGCGTGCTTTCGTTTTTAGCGTATAGACTTCATCAGAATCAACGCTTCCACTGAATAAATGCCTTAAATATCAAATGACTGAAAGGGTATAATTGAATAATTGCTTGATTGTAACACCAAAGAATATTGTGATGATTACTGATTACAAAATCTATTCAACCCACTCTCCATCATAAAAAATTAACTTATTTGTAAAAACATAGAAAGTACAACAGTCACACAGTGTCTAAACTGTCAACACCAAAAACAATAATGTATAAATGTAAATAAAGTGCTAGGTGCATAAAAAAACATCACAAACCCCCCCTTTTTTATGTAACAGAGTCAACTGTGCTTCATGGGTTACTAACAGGAACAGTAAAACTTCCTGAATAAAAATGTAATTATAATTAATAATAGTGCTGCTGAATACATTGTCTAAATGTAAATAGCTAGCCTAATCATTTATAAAACACTAAATGTATGAACAATTAAATACAAAGAGTTGAAGGACAAAGAAGAAAATCTTGTAATGATTCCTTGACTTTCTGGAAGCACCTATGCATTTTAGTTGTTGACATGATGGTATCTGATCATCATTATGAAGTAAAAGATATGGGAATGATCCATCCAATGGTTGCAAATCTTTCTGTGACATCAGTTGATACATTAGCCCTGTTGGTTGCAATCTTTTACTGTCATTTAAAGAGTTGGACCCACTATCTACAAGACCAAAATCCCCTGACTGGAATTCACTCACTGTTGGTTGTCCCCCTGGAAAAGACATAAGTGCAGATTTATTACAACTACATGGTCCTCTTACCTGGTGTGCATGTTGCACAGCGACGTTCACATGATAGCGCATTGTTTTGGATTCAGTAAGCAGCCCTACATGGTGTGTAGATCTGCGCAAACAAGGTAAACACCATGGCATGCTAATTACAACATAAGCTGCTGAACTGTATGCTAGTCAACCAATCCAAGATGGAGGAGCTATTCAACGAGCTATAAAGCAACAGTGTAGGTTCAGTGCTGGTTTTCCCTGCAAATTCCAAAACTATTAGAATACAGCTATGGAAAAGAGTCTACATTGAAACAATGTTGTTAGGGGCTGCTGTTGCTTTAATTCACGTGTATGTGCAACATGCTGAAGTCTATGCTACCGCTGATGATGCTAATAGACCATGTCCAAAAAGGAGAATAGTTTTCAGACCCCATTTAACTTATCACAATCTGCATGATATGAAAATTGTAGAGTGCTACAGGGTGGACAGAGACACTTTACAGGAACTCTGCAACTTCTGTCGTCCTCAACTCAAACCCAGGGCAAACCAAGGGGAACTTATACCAGTGGAAACAAGGGTATATGTAGCACTTAGAATTTTAGCTACAGCAACCTTTCAAAGACCAACAGGACACATGTTGGGGGTGTCGGGGCATCAGCATCCAGAATCTGCCATCAGTTCCTGAATGCAATGCTCCAACATGCTAGTGAGTACATATATAAAGCAGAGCCACAAATATACACGAGTTCTACCCTATAGCACACTACCCTGAAGTACTGGATGCCATAGATTGTACACGTATAGAAATTAAGGCACCTCCAAGGGAACAGGAAAGGCTCTACTTAAAAAGAAAATGGCTTCCACTCTATTAAGTGCCAAGTCATGTGTAATGCCAAAGGAATCATCTTGAATGCGTGTGCCGGCAACCCAGGCAGTTACAATGACTCACATATCTGGCACACCTCCCAAATGTATCAGATGTTCACTAGGAAAGATATCCCACAGGGTAATTTATTGGGAACAGGTTATGCACTGAAACCGTGGCTGATGACACCCATCTGAAATGCACACACACCTGCTGAAGAATGTCATAATGAGGCGTATGGTCAAACCAGAAATATTGTAGAGCATGTGTATGGGCTGCTGAAGTCGCAATTCCGGTGCCTAGATACATCTGGGGAGCCCTGCAGTACAATCCACACAAATGTACTGAAATATTCACCCTCTGTGCCATGCTACACAATATCAGCCTGAAAAAGCAGCTTCAGCGGGATCAACAAGGGTAAGGGGCATACACCCCACCAACAATAGCATGGTTATCAAAGCCACACACAGGTGGGGAGTCAGAGGGGGATCCAGTAGCTGCTGTGAGTGTAGGCAGACATAGGCATGCTCAATATGCCCTCAGATTGGCTAAGAGGCAATGCATTGCACACTTACTCACCACCTAAGGAACTAAAACCTTCATCTTATGCATATACATATAGTAACATTGGTGCCAGGCAATACTCACACCCTTTATCTACCAATGTGTACTAGCATCAGACAGAGCCAGCCTTGAACTAAAAAGTCCAGTTGTGTACCTACCATAAATGTAGATGTTCGAGTGTATTCACTGTTGCAGTCATTACACTTGGGTTATCCGCCGGCAGGCTACCCGCAGTCGGCCCGAGTTCCAAAGTCTTGGTCCTGTGTCGGTTGCTGTCACCTCTTCCCTGACGTCAGTGCGCCAGAGGTATAAAAGATGCAACCGATGACATTGTCTTCAGTTTTTCTTGCCCCAGATGTCAGGTGCCCCCAGATAGGAAGGCTGGAAAAAATAAAATTATGCCAAAAAGCATGTATGAACTAATATAAAGATTTCCTTCATCTACAAGCAAATACACCTCACAGGTTGTATAGAGTTGAGAAGTACAGAGAAGTCCCAGCAAAGTAAAGGGGGATGGTGGGTGGGTAACCTGGACTGCAACAGTGAATACACTCGAACATCTACATTTATGGTAAATACACAAATGTACTATGTTCATCGTGTTTCACTGTTGCAGTCATTACACTTGGGTTATATCCCAAAGCTGAGGTTGGGCAGCTGGGTCTAGATAGGATTTGGAGAGGCTACCAGGCCCTGCAGGACTGCAGTGGCAAAGCCTGCTCTGGATTTAGAGTAGAGGCAAGTGGTAGTGCTTGGTGAAACTGTGCACTGAGCTCCAGGTTGCAGCTTCTAAAATGTCTTTGGTTGGTACTCCTCTGAGAAAGGCTGCTGAAGTGGCTATTGCTCTTGTAGAGTGTGGCCTAATGACCTTAGGCACTGATTTGCCATGTTGTATATAACAGAAGCAGATGCAGTGTCCTATCCATTTTGAAATTGTCTGCTTTGTGATAGGTTTTCCTTGTGATCCTCTGTTGCTGTTTTTCTGAACGCTTTTGTTTTGTCCAGGTAGAATCGTAGCTGTCTGTGTATATCCAAAGCGTGCAGAAGTCTCTCCCCTTTATTCTGGGGATTTGGGTAGAAAGTTGGTAAATGAATGGTTTGGTTCAGGGCCACATTGCAAACTACATTTCGCATGAATGTTGGGTTTGTCCTGAGAGAAACCCTGTCCTGGTGAAAAATTATGAAAGGTTCCACAGCCATTAATGCCTGCAACTCTGATACTCTTCTTGCTGAAGTTATTGCTAGGAGCAGAGCAGTTTTCCATGATAAGAATTTTATATCAGCAGTGCTGGCTGGTTCAAAAGGAGGCAGTGTGAGTTTTTCTACAACAAAATTGAGATCCTAAGTTGGTACTGGTGCTCTCCTTGGGGGTCTTATGTTTTTTGCCCCTCTGAGGTACTGTCTTAGTAGAGGATGTGAAAAAATAGGAGGTTCCGTATTGTAATGAGCTGAAATGGCAGAGGCATTGATTTTAATTGATGAGAAAGATAGGCCTTTGTCCAACATCTCAGTTAAGTATCATAAAATCTGAGGTATATTTGGATCAAGTGGGTCGAGCCCTTGTGCCTGGTTCCAAGCACAGAATCTCTTCCATTTTTCTGCATAAGATTTCCTAGTGCTGGGCCTCCTGGATTCTAAAATGACATCCATAACAGCTTTAGAGATAAGTGCAGTCTGAGTGGCTACATTATCTGCCATGCTGCCAGATTTAAAGTTCTGAGTTGACTGTGCAGAATCTGATTGTTTTGTTGAGTCAGAAGATGAGGAATTTGAGGTAAAGGCCAAGCTGGGCCCTGAGACAAGCTCTTTAGGATTGCGTACCAGTGCTGGCGTGGCCAGTCTGGGGCAATCAGGATCATTTTTGGCCTTTCTTGTCTGACTTTTAGGAGCACTTTGGTAAGAAGAGGCATTGGTGGGAAGGCATAGACTGTCAGAGCTTTCCAGCTGAATGATAGAGCATCCACTTTCCATGCTTGAGAGTGATAAGTTCTTGTGCAGAATTTCTGTAGTTGGCAATTGTGAGGGGAGGCAAAATGATCTATGTCTGGGCATCCCCATTTCCTTGTTATCATGCTCTACACCTGTGGATTTAGTTTCCATTTGTGAGGGTCCATGAGATTTCTTCTTAGTTCGTCTGCCAGTGTCTTTTTTGTTCCTGGCAGGAATTGTGCCTGCAGATGTACCTGATAGGTTAGTGCTGTGTTCCACAAGGTCATGGCTTGCCTGCATAGGGGGTAGGAATGTGTGCCCCCTTGCTTGTTTATGTACCACATAACTGTGGTATTGTCCGTCTTTATTAGTACTTGTCCTGGATGTAGTAGGTCCTTGAAAGCTGTCAGGGCATTCTGTACTGCTAGCATCTCTTTCTGATTGATGTGACGATGCATTTGTTTCTTGGGCCACGTGCCCTGAATACATTTCCCTGCCATATGTGCCCCCCAGGCATAATCCAATGCATCCGTTGTTATTGTCTGCCTAGCTGTGGGTAAGGTGAAAGGCTGTCCCTTGTTGTGGTGACAGGCCTGTGACCACCATCGAAACTCCTGTTGTAGGCAAGGAATTAAAGTTATGATTGTCTCCAGGCTGTGACAATGTTGAGTCCAAACACTTTTTAGATACCATTGTAGTTTCCTCATATGCAGTCTTGCATATGGAATTAGTAGAATGCAGGATGTCATGAAGCCCAGAGCCTGCAGAATTTTTCTTGCAGGGAGCTGGGTCTTTGTTGCCATCAGTTGAAAGTACTGAGTCAGTTGCCTTCATTTATCTGGCATGAGATAAGCCATCTGGGCAGCTGTATTTAAGCTTGCACCCAGGAATAGTATCTCTTGAGAGGGCACTAGTTTTGATTTCTTTTTGTTTACTGTGTACCCTAGGCAAATTAGTAATTTTTTACAAACGCCAGATGCTTTAGTAGAACTTCCTTGCTCTCTGCTTGAATAAGGCAGTCGTCCAAGTAGGGATATATTTGAATTCCTTTTTGTCTGCAAAATGCAATTACTGGTGCCAGGCATTTTGTGAAGAACCTGGGCGTGTAGATAAGCCAAGGGGCAGTGCAGAGAATTGCTAATGCATTGAGCCTGCTATGAATCTGAGGTATCTTCTGCAAGTTTGTCTGATTGGGACATGCAGGTATGCCTCCTTGAGGTCCAAAGTAACTAGCCAAGCCTTCTTGCCCAGCATGGGTAGAAGCTGCTGTAGTGTTAACATTTTGAATTTTGGAACATCCAAGAAAGTATTTAGGATTGACAGGTCCAGTATTGGTCTCCAGGCTTTGTCCTTTCTGGGTACTAACAAAAGTATTGAGTAAAATCCTTGCCCCTGTTCTTGCTGTGGTACTCTTTGAATAGCTCCCATGTCCATGAGAGCAGCAATTTGTTTTTGCGCCTCTGCCCATTGGTTCTGAGGCAGATCTGGCATACCTCTTGATTTTGGAAGTGTATGAAAGTGGAACCTGTAACCTTGAGAGACAATATTCAGTACACATTTGTCCTGGGTGATTATGTGCCAATTTTTTGAGAAAAGTGCTAGCTTTCCCCCTAGGGGTGCTACCAAAAGGAAAGTGCTTGGCATCTGTAGAGGGAAGTCATTGGGACTGTTTCCTATAAGGTTGTGATTTGTCTTCCCCTCCTTTGGGGGCTGAAGCACCCCATTGTTTAGGACTGTAGGAGCTTTGGGGCTGAGATCTGCCTCTTGGGCGTCTGTATCTGCCTCTTTGTAGCCTGTCTGACACTGGAAAGGACCAATTTTTTGAAGGCCAGTTTCTGCTAAACCTGGGTGGTTGAACCTGTAAGAAATCCTTTACTGTCTGCATTGATTTTGCTTTATCCTCCATTTTCTTTAACACCTCTTCTGCCTTAACACCAAACAAAGTATCATGCTGTAGTGGAGCATCCAATAATTTAATTTTAACATGGTCAGGTAAACTTTGTTCTTTCAACCAAGCATGCCTTCGAATAACAGAGCCTGTAACTGCGGCTCTACAAGAAGCCTCTAATGAATCAAAACCACATTGTAAAGTACGCTTTCCCACTTGTTCAGCTGCATGCAATAAATCCTGCATTTCCTTACTGTCAGGACATTCTGAGATTAAAACCATTTTCTGCTTTAACAATGACATGAGATACTGTTGATATTTAAGCATGTGAAACTGGCAATTTAAAAAATTTGAAGCCCTTACAGCTAAAGTAGCAGAAGTGTAAACTTTTTTCCCCCATCTGTCCAGAGCTCTGGAATCTCTATCCGAGGGGACAGGATTTTTAGCAGTGGAAGCCTTAACCTCTTTAAGACCCTGAGAAATTGTTTCTGGATCTGCAGCAGGGTTTTTGTAAAGACATTTATGAAAGTCAGGGACCCTGTAGTACCTATCTGGCTTGACTGGTGCAGGGGGTAAAGAATCAGGAGTCAGACTGGATTCAGAAAAAACATCATCAACAATATCCAGCACAGGGGGAATAGCCAGGGGCCTGTGCTGGGGCAATAAAAGAAAGTATCTGAGCCTTTTCTTGGACTCTGAATAATCCTGGCTCTCCCAATGGAAATGCTCCCTCATGGTGTGCAGGGTTTCACCAAAAGAATACCCCTCAGGCGGAGAGGCTGAAGGTATGGACTTTTCTGCATCAGAGTCCTCATATGGAGGGAGAGAGTATCTCTGGTCAGAAGAGGAATCAGAGGAAATGGAAACCTGGTCAGAGGAATAATAGTCAGTGTCTTGCCTAGGCCTTTTGTCAGGAGGGGGATGGGAACCCCTGATTAAAGTAATTAGGTCTTCAGCCATTTTATGCATCTGTTTCTTTGGCATGGATGACTGTTCAGTAGAATGCTGTACTTGTTTCTTTGTCTTTAATGGTGTTTTTAACTTTGCCTTGGCTGCTGTAGTGGGCTTAACTGTAAGCTGTGAAGGTCTGAAAACACCCTCAGAAGCCAATGCCTGCTCAGCGGCTCCGGACCTATCTGAAGGAATAGTTTCCATAGGCCCAATACCTTGCGTTTCCACAGGCCTCGGTGTCTCTACATGGCTGTCAGCTAGGGCCTGTGGCTCTGAGGTAGCGGGTGTCAGGGGCTGCGAAAGCGCCTCACTGAGAACCAGCGACTGGCCTAGAACTGGCTTCGTCATCGGTTTTGGACCTCGGATGCTTGTCCTTTTCTTTGTCTTTGCGTTTTTTATAAATTTCAGTCGTCGGTTGTTCCGACGGCATTATGTAATTAAACCTTCAGCCAAAATAATGTAAAGCAAAATCAAACCGACGTTTAATAGTGCGTTTGTTGAATCTAGCACAAAACCGACAACTAGTAACGTCGTGGTCAGGGCCTAGGCAAGGAATACAGTAAGAGTGAAAGTCCTTATGAGGTATTTGCTTTCCACAACAAATACAATTATTAACTTTTACTGACATCGGTCTGGAACAAGAAAAAGTTTCCCCAACAGGGTACTTAGCTTTATTGAAGACTTCGGTTCTGAAACTCAATTTCGAAAATCTCAGGAGTCGGCCGACCGGCACTTGCGAACTGCTTTTGCTTCGGGCACTGCGCGGCAAGAAAGACTGAAGAAAATGGCGTCAGTTGCATCTTTTATACCCCTGGCGCACTGACGTCAAGGAAGAGGCGACAGCAACCAACGCCGGACCAAGACTTTGGAACTCGGGCCGACTGCGGGTAGCTTGCTGGCGGATAACCCAAGTGTAATGACTGCAACAATGAAACACGATGAACATCTGTTGCAACAGCTGGGTAAGTATTGAACCTGGAGTGTATTGTGTAATAATATGAATGAATGGCATATCCTTGCATGTTGTTACTTGGTAATGTAAGCAAATAAAAGGTGCGTGATTTGTATAGAAACATGTGACAGCAGAGACTTATGTGACTACATGTGTCCTCTATCAAGTGATGTCTCAGGCATTAAAAAGTCACACATTCACACCTCTCTAAAGTACTAATGGTCACCAAATGTCCTCAGTTTAGCATCATACATTGTACTGGGAAATCATTGCAGAGAGAAGTTAGAAAGTAATGAGACACATTTCAGTTAAAGACTTTACAACCCTCAGAAGATTATTAAAAATACTGACACAAAAAAAGTTTGTTTCTATCAACCGTCTAACCTTCTAAGACTAAAATATACTAAAGGTACAATTAGCAAAACAACATCACAAACACAGATAAACTAAGCACTTTCAGCTATGCACCCTGGCATTAGACACAAATATTTTGTATCTCTGAATCCAAAATATAGGAAACAAGGATATATCACAATTATTATCACTTGCACAGGGTGCTGTGTGGGGGGCAGGAAGCCTAGGCTGACACAAAATGTTAGTGAGTGTGTGTGAGTAAGAAAGAGAAGCAGGCAGACAGTCAGGTAAAGTAATAAATGGCCAATGAGACAAAAATGAGCTTTAAGCTTCATGGTTGAACCATGTAACTGTTGTGTGTGTCTCTATGGGTCCTCCAGCTGAAATTGATGTGTGAGTGTCTGGATGAACACAGCTATGCTTTGTGCTAGCTCTACATCTTGGTATGTTGGACAGGTGTGAGACATGCATGGTGGACGTGGCAGCTCAACGTTGTCGCACCTGATCATGGGAACTGGCTCTGCCAGGAGTTGTACTGGCACGCCCACGCCCACAGTAAGATGCACTGCTGCTACTTGAATGTGACTGATGTCTGCTGGATGAGCTCCCCATACAGGGATGCCCAGGACCATGACTCCATGGTCTGCCATGTCTGGGTGTGGACACCTCAACCACTGATGGAGCAATGGAAGCAATACCACTATGGAAGCATGGCCACACTGAATAACAGCAGATGATGTGGCTGACCTACACCCATGAAAATTCCATCTCCCTCCCAGCAGAGGTTTCATCACAAGCACTGCACCTTCCAATGTGTCATTTGTCCGATCCATTGAATCTGCAACATGGTGGAGGCAGTCACTCATAATAGACTGTGCCATGTCTACAACCTTAAGCATTTCTCTGGAGGACCTATCGGAATGTGCTTGCTCCTTCTTGATGGCCCTAAATATATGTCGAGCAGCACAGGAAGACACACCTGGATCAGGTGCAGGATGGACAGCAGGCTTCTTGTGAGCACCCCTAACAACCCTATTGTGTGACACCTTGCCCACACTTTAACTAAGACCAGAGTCAACAGGCAATGAAGCCACAGTAACCACACTTCCCTGATCAAGTGTCTTACCCTCCACCTGTCCAACATCTGAGGGGTGACTGGAATAGGTTGGCATAGGCCTACTGGCTATGTTCGATGGAATTACAGGGGATGGCTGAACGTTAACCTCAGTGTCAGATTCAACCTCTGCACCCCCCTGACTGTGCCTCTGTTTGGCCACCATCATCATCAGAGTCTGCCAATATTGTGACATCAGTTGCTAAGAGTCCTACACTTGCGCTGTCACGATCACCTATAATAATAAGCAACAAACACAGGAAACAAATCACTACTATAGTGAAATGTATGCTAACAAACTAACAGTGGTGCCACTACTACAGACAGTATAGCAATATACTCACCAGTCCTGACACTCACATCACACATATGGATAAGACATATATTTCTTTGAATTGCTCATCACAAAAAAAGGTATTTGGCTTACCATGTGCAGATGATGCTATGCTTCCCATGGATGATGGTCCTGGAAGAAGTTAATCAAAAGGTAAGGACAACATCATCACAATTAACAGTGATACAGTGGGTTAAAACTTTTTGCCCTTTATATGTCCACTAACGATACTTTTAACATGAACTTTGATGACGAGTGCAACCTAAGCCCATGTGTAATCAATCAGAATGTGTTTTTAACTGTATCAATCTACAGCCCTCCCAAATGAATTGATTTTTAAACAGAACTTGCTTATTGCTGTCAGTATTTTACTAAACAAAAGTATTTAACAATTGAGATACATAAGCCTACCTGAAAGCTCCTTCAGCAACTTACTTGGTCTCCCTGAAACAGTAGCACCAATGTCCATGACATGCTGTTCTTTACTTTCCAGAGAGCTGTCTTAATCCCTGACAGTGGACAGGAACTCTTAATTTGCTGTTAGTGGTGGATCTGTAGCAGGCCCCCTGGTATCCATTTGATCATGGGCCACTGCAGCTGCTCTCCTCCTTGTAAATGAAATCATGTCAGTGGCCCTATGGTGCACCTGATCATACGTCCTGCTATGGCTACCTACTGCATTCACATCTGTAACTATCTGCTGCCAAATTTGCATTTTGCCTGACATATCTCTACATCTCTTCTCAAGCAGAAAGATACCATGTCACCTAAAGGCTTCCATAATGACCTGATTTTTTTCCGGGATTGGGACGCCTGAGTGCCATAGTTCTGGTGACCTAAAATACAACAGAAGGATAACATACATAAGTATCACATAACTAAAAGTCCTGTTTCCAGATAACACATAAAAGGTAGCATGCCACTATTACCCATTGGAGAAGCATAAAACAGTCAATATATTGAAATATATAAAAAAAAGAATTGTGTGGTTGCAACATATTACAATCACACACAAAGCAAGGTTGGATCCAAAATAAGAAGAATAACAAGCAAAACATCTTGTTTGTGTAAAAACAGAAATGCAACTTTGCTCCCCCACTCACAAAAAAAACAGATAAATGACACATTTTGCTAATAAATAATCAGTGAAATGCTAGAAGTGCTATCAAATGAACTGTCCCTGAAGCATGTGTACAGATTTAACACATAACATTCCATTTTAAGCTATTGCCAGTCATATCTACCTATGGCTAGCACTCCCCTAGAGGGGTGTATGGTCCATCATAGAAGGCTAACACCCCTGTGTCATTGACAATATAGGACATTTACATTTCACAGAAATAACAATAGAAGAGTGTACAAAGAAAAGTGAAATGCCCTGACAAACATGGCCATGCCATCAGTACACTTCTAAGAAATGCATACAGATAAAAGTAGCATTTGTTAATATATATATATATATATATATATATATATATATATATATATATATATATATATATATATATTGTGTCTTTCGGCTTTTCCCGGTTAGGGGGTCACCACAGTGGAACTCCGGTCCACTAATGATTGGTAGTTAATTTTTACGTGCCGAGTTACCAGCCCTGATGCACAACCTTCAACGAAGGTATGCCCATTCATGCATGTCTCCACGTAGAAGACGCTCTAGCTGAGAATCGAACCGGACAGCGTCTTATTGTGAGGCGACAACGCTACCGCAGCACCACCACCGCATGAACATATTTTGCTTAATATAATTTCAGCATATGCAGTATACAGCTGAAAATGCAAGCACAGATTTTCTAGGTCAGCAGTCTTCTGTACAGATATATCCCAAAGTAATATCCTCTTCTGTGTTATCCACATAAAGTCTCCTCATTATCAGGTTCCCTACCTACATGGTTCCTTTTTTATAGTATAGATTAAGGGCTATGAGCACAGTGAAGATGCAAATGGGGTGTAAACTCATTAGAATTGCTGAATCCCAATTACCTGGCTTCATGTAGCAAATGTAAACATAGTGCTGGCACTATCTCAGTGTTTGTTGCTAATGGATTACGGATTGCAACTATGAATGATTACTGGTAGGGAAAAAGAAAACACAACAGCAATTCAGACTGTCCTACTTCCAGTGGATACCAGGTTAGACTTACAAAGTGTAGAAGTAATTGTATCAAGATTTTAAATGTATGTAAGCAGCACACATTTCACAATTTATGTTCAGTAACATCCAACCTCCTCTTCATTTGTTGATAACTGTATGTTATTGCCATTTAATAACCTCACGCACTTAAGGACAATGACATAGAATGCTTTACAGTCTGCATTTCTCATACTGGTCAGGTAAGGCAAGAATAAGCAACAAACACAGAGAGATAAGACAGAGCTGCATTTCTGCAAACAATAGTCATAAATGGTTGTGTGATCACTCAGTGCACTATACCTGAAAGTAATACATGTACAAACAACTGTCATATGTTTTGTTAGTACTGTGAATGCTGTTGTAGTTGGTTGTATGCAGTATGATTTCAGTTCCCTGCTGCAAAGCTGTTTGTGTGGCAAAGAGGGATAAAATACCTTACTGTGTCCTGAAGGTTCATTGCAGTGAGAGTACAAATCCAGACCTAAGTAAAATATTTTATGTGTACCAAGAAAAAAAAATGTAGTGTTTATTTCACAGAGTGCTTTTCTTTATTTCTAATGACTAGCTAATTTTCCTTTTTTTCATTTTTATGCCAGTGTTTGCACGGTGAGCAACTTAGCAGAAACAAGGAAATAGAGAAACACAACAAATATCAAGTTTAGCTGTGCTTATCTCACAAACCTGGAATACTAGCCCACACAGGAAGCAGACAGAACAGCTGCAGACAGGGAGTAGACAGTGTAAAGGTCAAAAAGGATACATTGTTGCAATTTCTTTCTATTGTGCAACACCACTAAGTGACATTGTGTGGTGGTTAGCAAGGTTCCCCAACTCCTGCAGACATTGAATATCTGCAGACAGGATGCAGTCAGTCAATAATTTAAAACAGACACATTCTATTAATTCTGTTGGGCACCATGCGAGCACACTAAGTGGTGCAGCGCGGCAGTTAACACACAAAATTTAAGTACGAACAGGGAATTATGCAACTGCCATTTAACTATTCCTGTGGCAGCAGGTGTAACTGTAGGGCTGTAATACAGATGGTCTTAGGTACAAATGCAGGAAGTACAATATATTTTTACTGTTGTGACAGTCCAGTTTATAGCAATGAACAGAAAATTAATAGCAAGGAACAGAAACATGTACAAGTGTTATTTCAACATTACTTTAGATAGTGGAGCTTATATGAATTATATGTATAAGGGATAAGACACCATCATTGTGTTTTCAGATGTATGGCTGAAGGTATACTGTCTGCAATATTTCTGTAAGTATGATTCTGCTATCTGGACTTGGATGGCTTTCACATTTAAATAAGACACATACACAAATGAATCTATATGCAAGAACCTTGTCAGGTCACATATGTACAGGGTTAACAAACTGTCTGCTATATTTATGAGTGATTCATGACTATGTCTGAGCAGCACTTCTTCTGGAACAAAGATGGAAAATCGCTGCTATGGAAGAAAATATTTTGTCCCTTATGCATAGGTTTGAATCCCACACTTTAAAAATCAATTTTATCACTGAACCTGAAACCAAAACAAAAATGTCTCAGGTCGTGAAATTTATGTCCCCAGTGCATGTCTGCAAAGTTAACTCACCTAATAGTTACAGCAGACACTGCTCAAACTAATGTCAAGTGTCAGGTCAAACTTCCAATTTCAAAAATTGCTTTCCTCCCTGCTTGGCACTGCTGCTCTGTGCTTAACATCATGCAAATGTGGTTGGCATAATTTCTCAGTTTTGCGCACAACCAATAAATGTGATTACAGGAATTGACGGGAAATCATAATTTGCCATTGCTCTACTTTTGGTATTAGACATGTCTGGCATTAGAGGGGAAGGTGTCCAGTTTAGGGTACAGAGGAAGGTGTTCAGCAGTCCAGGATATTTACTGGACTCATGGTAAAGCCCCACTTCTGCAGGGGGGACTATTCTGGCTCCCAGCACAAGTCTGAGGCTTGAAATAGTTTGGCTAAGGCTGTATCCAGTGTAACTGGCATCCCATGTCCTGGAGAACAGTGTAGGCACCACCTCAATGACCTACAATGGTGTAACAGGGATACATTCAACCAGTGGTTGACTGGGTTTTAAACTATTAACATTCCACAGTTGTGTCAGTATGTTAATAAACAGAATTTTTAATACATAGAAAGCTAAATATAGACAAGACTGATATGCATAATGCTGTTCTGTTCTTTTTTTCACAGCTAATGCCAAAATTAAGTTGAACTGGCAAGCTCATGCAGAACATCTGGAGACACTTAGGGAAGCAAGTATTACATATGCAGCACAACAGAAGTATTGTTGTAGCTTTAAAAGTTAATGATAGATGTTTTTGTATTCTATACGGTAGTAGCAAAGTGAGCATGCACATCCTAACTGTAAAAGCAAGTATGCATGCATAAGTCTGTAGCAAAAGCCAATTTTAGGAGTCAAGTGTAAGACTATAATCAGAGGTTGTGGGTTCAAATACCACGACAGAAACTATACAATACTGCATTTATTTCATAATGTTACATAAATTTAAAACTCTATGCAAGAGGCATAAATGCTCTGCTGTTAACTCTATACTTGGACCAAGCATATGTGCGATATTTGCACATTACAAGGATTACCTTCAGCAACACTTAATTACAGTTTGCAGTTGATAGGATGTATACTTAAACATAATAGTTTAGATAAAGTAGTTGTATAACTGGGATAGTGCATTGTATGTCACATACTATGGTACTGATTTTATCTCTTTTTTTCTCTCACCCCAAACCTTATCTCTTTTTTTTTTACTTTCTATTATATGTCATAAAAATGTTTCCATGTCATCCATCTGTAACAAATCACTAAATGCTTCACAGCACAGTGAAGTTGGCCAGCCCCAGTGGGTCAGCCTGCCCCCACTCCACCGGCACCAGCACTGATGCCAAGCACATCTGAGACCCAACCTGACAGCACTGCTTCTGCTGCCCCTCCACTACATGTGTCCTCAGGTAGCACTGCCCCAGCACCTGGTGCTGTGGTACCCTATGGGAATAGTGGCAGATGTGGGGATTTCATCACCCACCAAGAGATGCAAGGATTGGTATGTAGGGTTGTGCACCAAACCATTGGTGTATGCCTGCACCATATGGAGAGGCTGCTCTCCCTTGTGGTCCATAGCAGGAGAAAACATCAAGCACTCCAGCACCCAGCAGACAAAAGGGGACAGTGATGACAGTCCTATGGGTAAGAACTAGACTCTCACTATCTCCATGTTTGATGGGCATGGGCTTGCATTGTCCCCTCCTTCATCCCAATCATGTTGTCTCCCAACATGTGGCTTCTAAGTCTGTGCAGAGTTTGGCATTGTTCACCAATGCCAAGCTACAGTAAAAGGCTCTTCTGTGGTGTGGTTACCTCCACGCAATGCCACTTATACTGTGTTGTGTCAAAATACAGTAACACACAGTGAAGGTCGAGTAAAGTAAAATTTCCTTGTATTATCAACACACCTGGATTTGAACCCTATATCATCTGGGCTGAAAAAAGAATGTGCCAATGCATTTACACCTGCATCATAGAGTCAAGTAAAAACTCTCATAAGTTTAGCAACGAGCCTCATGTTTGCGCACTGCTTAACTACTTGCAAGCAGGGAAAGCAGTAGAAATGTGTATCTCGCATGTGCAAACATTTTGCCAGCCATTTTGCAAACCTGCTGCTCGCTGTTGCACAAAGCAGTAAATAACAGTATGTATTAGTTTTGTTTACTGTCTCTTTAGTCTTCATGCATGAAATTACATGTGGAAACATAAAAAAAGAAGGCCCTAAGAAAATGTCACATATTTACAATACAGCCGTGTGTTAGCTACCCCATGCACTGCAACCCAGATCTCTCAGTACTTGTTGACAAATATATCAACTACCCTACATAAATTGATATCAAATGTAGTGTGATATACCATGCACATCTTTAGAATGACAGTACAAATTCAGATTTTCAAATACATGTAGTAATGTGGCCACCTGTTTGCAAATATTTTGTAAAGCTGTCAACTTAAACTATACCCACACATTGGAACATAGCCACCACATACTACTTGTTCACAGGTTCATAGGTGTTTACTAGGCTAATGGCCCTGGAGACTTTACAAGCCTAGCCCATAGGATTACCCTGGCATTGTGCCACCCAACTTTAGTTTCCAGTGTCTCTGTCGAGTAGAGCCACTGGAGTGATCCCCAGGGTGAATTTTCTATTTCTCATCCACTCATCAAGATTTCTCTTGAAGAGGGCCAGTGAGGTGCTCTGTTTGACATGTATGGGAAGTCTATTCCATAGCATGGGCAGTTTCTGGGTTATGAACCTGTCCCTCCAGCATGTTCTGCTGACTGTGCTAATAAGGTAGAGGTCTCTGGAGAATGTGGAGCGGAGGGATTGGGATTTCTTTAAATGTAGCATTTCTAACAGAGCTGGGTCAGACATGACTTTGTAAGTCAAGCAGAGATCGCCTCTAAGTAGGCAATATGAGACAGAGAATAGTTGGAGGTTTTTGAGTCTGTCCATATAGGACAAGTGTTTAAGGCCTAGGATCCTCTTTGTGAGGTACTTTTGTGGCCTCTCCAGTTGTTGCAGGTGTCTAGTGAGGTACATGCCAAATGGGGCATTGTACTCAATGATTGGCCTAATGAGGGAAGAGTAGAGGGAGACAATGTCCTCTTTCTTCCTGGATAAAAAACCCTTAGTAATGAGATGTGCCACATATATGGACTTTCTGACCACAGTGGCAATTTGGTGGTCAAAAGAGTTGTTACTGTCAGCCTGTGTTCCCAGATCTCTTATAACGCCTTCTGGTTCAGTGGACTACCATTGATGTGGTAATTCATGGGAACCGGGTTTTTCCCAAAGGGGATGATGACACATTTTTTGGCACTGAGCTTATGTCGCTGGTCACAGTGATGCCTTTCTGTAGGATGTCAACATCACTTGGGGAGTTAATAGCTCTCAACTTGCAATTGTCTGAGAACTTTCTCAGCCAGAGTCCCTTCGTGTTGGCCTGGACTTCAGAGAAGTAGATATCAAATAGGAGAGGACCCAGGTCCGAATCCTGTGGGACTCCACTCGTGACTGGTCAGCAGTCTTTCTTGGAGTCACCTACTTCCACACTGTGGGTTCTGTGAGTCAGTTTGCAACCCACCTAGTGATATATGGGTTGATGCCTAGCTTAGTGAGTTTTTCTATGATTCCTGAGTGGGGAATGGTATCAAAGGCCTTGGCCAGAAAAAGGTAGGCTGTATGAACCACCTTACCTTCATCCACAGCTCTGGTGACTGACTCAAAGAAGTAGACCAGGTTGAGCAAGCATGATCTACCCTTCACAAAACCAAATTGTGTGTGGGATCCAGAGTTTGGAGATTAGGTCCATGATGATGCATTCCATAGCTTTGCATATCAGACCCGTCAGGCTAATGGGATGATAGTTCCCAGGGTCTGTAATCTCTCCTCCTTTGTGGAGAGGGATGACTATAGCAGTGCACCATTCAGTAGGAACAAAGCCTGAGATTAGGCTGTGATTGAACAGGGCACACAAGTGAGGTGCCAGTTCACTCTGTAGTTCATGTATAACACAGCCAGGGATATAGTCAGGTCCCATAGAAGCTGTATTCTTGGCCTTGGAAAGTACTGTTTTAACCTCTGCAACAGTAATACTGAGTTCCTGGCAATCTACTGGTATTGTGATTGGTCCTTTGGGGGGGTAAAGTTGGCACTGAATCTGTCAGACAGTATACTGGCAATATCTGTTGGCTCGGTATAGGAGGTACCATTGTGCAGTAGCTCAGAGCAAATCTGGGTATTGCCGTGGAGATTGTTTACATAACTATAGAAGGCCTTGTGGTTGTCTTTACTATCTGCTGCAATCCTGTTTTCATAGCTAGCCTTAAAGGATTTGATGAGGGATCTCAACTTTTTGTTGAGGCTGATAAGGGAGTTTTTCCAGTCTTGGGACTTCACCTTATTCTGCATCATTTTCCTCCTTCTGTTGTAGAGTTTCTTTATGACAGGGGACCACCAGATTGGCTTCCTTTTTTTGGAGGACAGCTTCTTGGTTCTATTGGGTATGGCGAGATCCATGCATTTGTGTACGTGTTCGTACAGTGCATTGGTGTAAGATTCGGCAGTCATGCAACTATTCTCCATTTGCATGGGTGTCGTGAAGTTAGCCACCTCTGTTTTTAGGAGGCAAAGTTAGCTTCGGAGAAGTTTTTCATGGTGATTACTTTTGTGGGGGGGGGTGGGAGGATGTGCATTTCCAAGGTGATTAGTTTGTGGTCGGATCTAACCAGGGAGGAGTTGACTATTGGTGTAGAGCAAGGGTTGCCCATGTTAGTAATGACCAGGTCAAGGATGTTGCTACCTCTAGTGGGGGTAAGAATGAGCTGATCCAGGGCATTGGAATTAATGAATTCCAGGAAACATTGGGCAAATGTATTGGTACATGAGTAGTTTTCTCAGTTAATGGAGGGGTAGTTGAGGTCACCCAGTATGAGAGTGTTAGGTTGGACCCTAATATTCTCCAGGGTGCTTAGGGATGTGGAGTGTGAGTCTTGGGACATGGTTGGGGACCTATAGAAGGCTACAACCTGAATTGCTGTCTTACCCAATGTTAGCTGCACCTGAAGTATCTCTGATGTGTTATGTTGGGCTACCAGTCCGGAGGTGTGAGCATACTTTATGAATATGGAAACACCACTGTCTTTGGAGCTTCGGTCCAAGTTCTGGGGCTGAAAGATGTAGAATGAGTTATAGCCTGGTAGTGCAGGGTTGCTTTCTGCTGCTTTAAATCAGGTCTCTGTTACAGCACAAATGTCGATGTTCTCCATTTTAAGGAGTACTTCAAGCAAGTGCATTTTGATATTTAGGCTTCTAGTGTTGAGCAGCATGACCCTCAGATTGCATTTGTTTGTAGCTGTTACAGTGGTAATTTGGTCTTTGGCACACCACCTAAAAAAGGCACTATAGGGTTGGCAAGAGCCTTGGCCAATATCCGGAAGCCCAAGGGTGACAGATGCAGGCTATCTCTGGCAAAGCATCGAGGTCTGCCAATCATGTCATCCCAGGCAGACAGATACTGAGCCAGTTGTTGAAATCAATCATTCTCTGCTTGTACTGTGGAATCATTCTGGGTGATGGTAGGATGCTGCTCAAGGCTAAGGTCATGCCCGCCTGGGCTACATAATCCAAGAGCTCCACCATGTCTATTTTCATGTAGTCCAGGGAGGTATGTCTAAGGTCATTCACACCCACATGTACAATGACAAAGTCATATTTGTAGCTGTTTTTGAGGGACCTGAGTGTGTGCATCATGTGGCAGATCCTGGCACCTGACAGACAGATGACTGTTACTTTCTCCTTAGTCAACCTAGTGAGTGGGACATCAGTGTGCCTCACTATCGAGTCACCTAGGACTAGTGTGTTGGGCATGCTGTTTTGCCTTGGGGACTTTGGTTGAGTGGCACACTGTTTAGGAGAGCTATGTGTCTCGTGATTAGTGTTGTGTTGTGGTGGTCGAGTGCATTTCTGCCTTGCAAGTCTCTGCTGTTTGGGTAGATTTTTATTGAGAGCCTCCATGAAGGTGGGTGAGTGGTTTGTGTTTTTAAGGCAGTGCTGGCATGTGTGTTCTGGAGGGCTATGTGCTCCATGTGGTGTGGTGCAAGTGCTGACCTTCTCCTCTTGACCAGCTATTCCAGTCTTGGCTGGAGAGTGCGTGGCTTCCAATTTGGATATATAAGTGCATCTCTTGCAAGTCTGAGTGTTGGGAGGTAAGAGGAGAGGATTGCCAGTGCACATGAGGCAGTTGTTACATTGCCTCAGGATGCCCAAGTTCACCAGGTTAATAGGAGAAAACAAAGGGAAAAAGAAGTTATGTATCTACCATAACATTCCATGTAAGTTGTCTCCTCTCGCCTTCTTTCTTGCTGGTTGGATTTGCTCGGCCATCTTCTAAAGCTCGAGAGCTACATACTGGCTCAAGGCCTCCTCATATCCCATGATGCCTGGCGCTAGAAACCCAGATCTCGTTTGGTGAGACTAACAGCAGACAAAATAATGAAGGAATCCTATCCTATCATACATAAGCCCTACTATAGAGACTACTAGGTAGAGTGGGATAGGCAGAGAAGACTCAGCCAGTGTAAATCCTTAGAGAAACTCTTCTCGGTCTAGTAGGATAGGGGGATGGAGGGTGGGACGCAAGAAAGAAGGCGAGAGGAGACAACTAACATGGAACGTTATGGTAGGTACATAACTTCTTTATGTTAAGTTGTCTATCTCGCCTTTATTCTTGCTGGTTGGGACAGCGTCCCTAGCACCTAATATCCTGGGTGGCTCAGTGGAACAGACACTTCAGAACAGTGGAACCAAAATCAGCTCTGCTCCTGAAAATCATGTCCAACTTATAATGTGAGATTAAAGTATGAGGATTTGCCCACGTGGCCGCTGCACAAATAGATTCCATGGGCAACCTAGCTTGAAAAACAACAGAAGTGGCTAATGCTCTGATGGAGTGGCCTTTAGGTTTAACAGGCAGTTCTTTCTTCCTCAGCTGATAGATAAAGGTTATGATAGAAGTCAGCCACCTAGATAAAGTTACTTTTGATACTGGTAGGCCTTGTTTGCCCTCTGCATAAGAGAGGAAAAGCTGATCCAATTTTCTGAAGTCCTTAGTCCTATGCAAATAAAAGCGCAGTTGCCTGTGAACATCTAATTGATGTAACTTATATTCTCCCCTGTTGGAATGGTTGGGAAAAAATACAGGAAGGTCAATGGACTAGTTCAAGTTATTCTCAGAAGAGACCTTAGGAAGGAAGGATTAGTCCTAAGAGCAACCCTGTCTTTGTGGAACACTAGGTACAGGGGACAAAGAGCCTGCAGTTCAGAAACTCTTCTCGCTGAAGTAAATGCTACCAGAAAAAGTGTTTTCCAAGATAAAAACTTCAAAGAACAGGAAGCTGCAGGTTCAAAGGGGGGCAAAATTAGAGAGACTAGAATCAAATTCAGATCCCACGGGGGTGGAGAATCTCTTACCGGGGGCCTGAGCAGAGTGGTTCCTCTGAGGAAGGCCTTACAAAGCTTATGAGACATTATACTACTTTCTGAAAGGCCAATGTGAAAATTTGAAATTGCGGCTAACTGCACTCTAATTGTAGTGGAAGTGGACCCAATATGAAAGAGCTCCGCAAGAAATTCCAGGATGTGGTGAACAGGGGCTGAAAAGGGGTCTATATTCTTAGCCTATGCCCAGGAAGAAAAACGTTTCCAGTTACTAGCGTAAGTTTTTCTAGTGGTAGACTTGTGCGATGATAAAATGATTTCACGCACCGATTGGGAGATATCAGAAAGCCTGGCTAGGGTTGGAAGTGGAGCAACCAAGCCGTGAGCTTGAGAGATTGTAGGGAATGATGCAGCCCGACCGATTGATGGATCAGAAGATCTGGAGCTGGGTCCAGAGTCCAAGGCTGCTCGATAATGATGAAAGAACGGAAACCATATTTGTCGAGGCCAGTACGGAGCAATGAGGATCATTCTACAACTCAATACGGTAGCTTTCTGTATCAGCTTGGGAATTAGAGGAAAAGGAGGGAATGCGTACAGAAGTCCCTGAGGCCAATCGTGGACTAGAGCGTCTCTGGGGGAATGCTCTGGATGTAGTAGGAGAGAGAAGAAGTTGCTGCACTTGCTGTTGAAGGGGGTGGCAAAGAGGTCGCAGCAAGGTTGCCCCCATTTGTGGAAGATTTGGTCCGCTACTACTTGATTCAGAGACCACTCGTGAGGCATGAGAATAGCTCTGCTCAGCCTGTCTGCTATGACATTGGATTTCCCAGGGATATGCGTTGTGGTCAGAAACCGTTGGGAAGAGATCGCCCACTGCCAGAGTCTGAGTGCTTCTCGACATAGGGGGTAGGACCTGGTTCCACCCTGCTTGTTGATGTACCACACGACTGACATATTGTCCGTTTAAATTGCAATTGTCCCAAGTAGGAAGAGAGTCCTGAAGAGCTTGCAATGCTAAAAGCACGGCCCTCATCTCCAAGACATTTATGTGCAGATGATACTCTTGAGGTTGCCAGGTACCCTGGACTGTTCTGCCCTGATAATGCCCCCCACCTGATCAGGGAGGCATCAGTGGTCACCGCAGCAACTGGAGGGGGAAGCACAAATGGTCTGCCCAGGGGCACTGATGAGGAGATCATCCACCATGCAAGGTGCTTTTTGCATGTTTCTGTGATGATAATCATGTGAGACATGGGAAGCTGCTGGAAGGACCATTGGGTGAAAAGAAGCCATTGGGGGATCCTCATGTGAAAACATGCCAGAGGGACGAGTATGATTGCTGCTGCCATGAGACCCAGGGTTTGGAGGACGAACCTGGCTTGAATTCTCTTGCATTGTAACAAGACCTGGACATGCCGCCGAATGACTAACACCCTGTCTGGTGGAAGGCTGGCTGACCTGTCTTTTGCATATAAGTTTGCGCCTATAAAGATGATAGACTGACAAGGCGACAAAGCAGATTTTTTCGAAATTTATTGTAATACCTAGTCTGGAGCACGTCTGGATAGTATAGTTTCTGGCTTGCAGAAGGTGATGCCTGGTGGTAGCAGTGAGGAGCCAGTCGTCTAGATACGGAAACACCTGGAATCCTTGCCGTCTCAGGTGAGCAGTAAACTACTGCCATACATTTGGTGAACACCCTGGGGCTGTGGTGAGACCAAAGGGCAGAGCTCTGAACTGATAATGGCTGGCTCCAGGCCGGAAGCGCAGGAATCTTCTGGAGTGCCTGTCCATTTTGATGTGGTAGTACGCATCCTGAAGATCTATGGAGCACATCCAATTGTCCTGACCCAAGAAGGGTAAAATGGACTGTAGTGTGACCATCCGAAACTTCGTTCTTTGTACAGACCTGTTTAGTCTGCTTAGATCCAAAATGGGTCTCCAGTCCCCTGTCTTTTTTGGTACTAAAAAGAACCTTGAGTAAATTCCAGATCCTTGCTGGTCTGCTGGGACTTGCTGGATGGCCCTTTTTCTTAGCAGTTTTGAAACTTCCTGAACTGCTTGAGCCCTTAGATTGGGTGGAACATCTGGAAGGGACTTGTTCGACAATAAAGGAGCGTGAACAAAACGAATTCTGTAGCCTCTGGATAAATCGGACTATACCCATTTGTCTTGTGTTATGTCTTGCCAGGCTCTTGGGTACAGTGATAATCTTCCCCCGACTGCCTCCAGAGGTGAGCAGCCAGGCAACCCTTCAGGGATGCTGGAAGGGCTTGTCAGAAAAAGATTCTCTGCTGCCCTGGTTTTGCAGACCCCCTCTGCCATGATGGCGGTGTCTGTTATTGTTCCCTCCTCTGCCCCTGGAGGGAAACTCACCACGTGTGTCCGGCAAGGCTCCCTGGGATTTAAGGAACCACATCTTTCGACTCTTCTGACCCTTGTTGGGATATGGTCTGGAAGGAGTGGAAAAACGGACTCCTACGGCAGAGAGAGTCTTGCCTTCCTGCTCACACCTGGTAAGGGTATCCTTCACCTGTGATCCAAAGAGAGAGGAACCATCAAAAGGGGTATTGGTGAAAGACGCTCTGAAAGGTTCTGCAAAGTTACATAGCCGCATCCAAGCATGCCTCCTTAGGGCCACGCCTGTGCCTGCGGCTCTACTCGCCCCATCGGCTGCATACGAAATGAGCCTCATGGAGGAGTTTACCACTGAATTAAGAGTCACCAGCTAGGAGGCTGCCTTAGCCTGTGCCCCCTCTGCTGATGGATCTTGGAGGGTATCTCCAAGCTCTTTCAGGAGATCCCTTTGAAGACGGGTAAAGTGGCACAGGTAATTCAGGGACCACATAGAAAAGGTCGCTGAAGAGAACATCCGCTTCCCATATCTGTCCATCATCCTGGACTCCTTTTTAGGGGGATGCACAGATGAAGAAGTTTCAGCCAACTCCTTCTTTGTGGCCGCCGCTACCACCATGGCATCAACGGGGACACCTTTGGTCAAGAACTGTTTGTCCTGCGGTGCAGTAATGAATTTAGCAGGTAGTCTAGGGGTCGGTTCCACTGTGTCTGGAGGCGTTCACACCTTCCAAGCCACCGCAGACATCAGTGGGTCGAAAGGCAGAGACACCTAGGAGGTGGAAGGTCAGGATCCAAACGCGTCCAGGAATACCAACTCATCCTCGGAAGGACTTAGGGCAGTCCAGTTCCCCCTCTGCCTGAGCATCTCAAGGATGTCTGAGAAGGAGACATCTTCAGAGGGGGATCTTGGGGACCCTTCTGACTCCTCTAAGTCGGTATCCGATGTGACAGATTCGGGGGAGTCAACATGCTTCTTCCTGCATTTCCTCTTGCGAGGTGGTTCCTCTGAATGGTCAGGGGAGGCCTCGGAAGAGGAGGATACACCCAAAGGGGTGTCCTTGAGCACTGGATCCCCACACTTGGAGTCTGGAAGAGGGGCAGAGGCTGACGCAGGCACCCTAGGGGCAGGAGCCGATGGGGTCGATCGTGGGACTGACTCTGGGGCCAGTACACTCCTCATCACCTCAAAGGCATCCCTGTCCAGACGCACAGATGGCTCCGGTTCCGAAG
Source organism: Protopterus annectens (assembly GCF_019279795.1). Lineage (NCBI taxonomy): Eukaryota > Metazoa > Chordata > Ceratodontiformes > Protopteridae > Protopterus > Protopterus annectens. The sequence continues at coordinate 905,194,156 of NC_056728.1, forward strand.
AAACCAGAACCCCTCCCTGCACAGAGGGGGACGGCTCAGAGGCAGATGTGGGAGCCGAGCTCACCTAAGCCGAAGCACCGAGGGGGAGAGCGGGGTCGGACAAGGGTCCGATGCCACTCGTCCCCTCAGAGCTGACTAGGGAGTCTCGGCACCCAGATCCCTCCAGGGATGGTACCATGGAAGGGATGGGAGCCGACGACGGTACCAAAGGAGAAGGTATTGGAGCCAACGGTTCCATGACTCGAACCCCAACGAACTCCGGCTCCGAGCTCATAGGATGAGTCGGAGGAGGAATATCCACAGCTGTGGATGGAGCCGACGCCTGATGAGGGGGGCTGGGCAACATTTTGGCTAGGGCCTGCAATTTTAACAGCCTACTGACCACTCTTTCCAAGTCATGGTCCGAATGTCTTGAGGACCGAGAAGAGTGGGATGAGCGATGACTACGCCCCGACTGGATCAGAGGCGACTTTGGAGCCGAACGTATCGACTCCAGAGAAGGAGACCTGGACCTTTTTTCGACTCTCAGACGGCTCTGAAGAACTTGTCGGAGCCAACTGGGAGGGAGGAACATTGGTTCCAGCCGGAGCTGAGATGGATGGTATAGCCTCACCCAACGACGGCTCCGAACTGGGAGCCGAAGGTTTAGGTGGCCTAGAAGATTTCACGGGCTGAGCCTTCGCCGGTGAATCTTGGGGTTTAAGCAGACCCCGCAAGATCAATTTGTTTTTGCGCTCCTGCAGGACTCTTGGACTGAACGCATGGCAAATCGAGCAAGAGTCCTGCAGGTGCACAGCGCCCAGACAATAAACACAAGAAGTGTGACCATCTGTCAGAGACATCTTCTGACAGCATGAGTCACACTTCTTGAATCCGGACGGCTTAGGATCCTTGGACATCCTGAAAGAAGAAAAACCAAGGAAAAAAAGCACAATAAAAATACACTACAGTTACCAGAACCAACTACACTATAACAACAATAATTAATTATAGCTAACAGTAATAAAGGAATTCTTTTTTTTTTTTTTTTTTAAGGGAAATAGGGAGAAAAAAAGGTTATCCTCCAACTTAACCGGAAACCTTTTAGAGGTAAAGTTATCCTCTAACTTAAACGGAAAACCTTAAGAGGAAAGAGAAAAGGGGGAGGGGAAACTCTCTAAATAAAAACGAGTTTCTGAGGGGAAAAGACAAGGAATCAGACAACACAACTATAATAAAAAAGAAATGTCTAAACGAGAATTTCTATGCTAAAACAAACTAGTTTTATGACAGAAAAGACACAATATAAAAGTTTAATACGACCTGAGCCAGTAGAGCAACCTCGCAGCATAAGCGGCAAAGGAGATCTGGGTTTCTAGCGCCAGGCATCATGGGATATGGGGAGGCCTCGAGCCAGTATGTAGCTCTCGAGCTTTAGAAGATGACCGAGTCAGAGCCGAGGATCGGCTCCGAACCCAACCAGCAAGAATGAAGGCGAGATAGACAACTTAACATCTGACCTTTAGACATGCCTGGAGGGGTGGGCATTAATAATAAGTACTACAGTTATTTCCTTGTAGGACATTTGGTGCTGGAAGCATTTTGTATGCTACAATAATTGCTACAAGAACTCTGGTAAAGTGCTAGACTAATAAGCTAGTAAAAGTGCAGGAGAGGAGAGAACTAGCAGATCTAAGGGAAAACAATTGAAGAGCAGACTTTGGCACCACTCAGAAGCTTACAAACAGTCCTGGATAAAGCAAATCTGTATCTGGACTGGACTAGTTAAAGGAAAGGCAGGAAACAAGTGCAAATGTGGGCTTTTATTCCAGAAAGTTGAAAGTGATGGAAAAACTGACCAAACGGCCAATAAACTACAAAGTATGGGCCAGAAACCACTCCTTTTGTGGTAGATAGACTAACTAGTGCTTACCACTCCCACTGATAAGCTAGAAGGCTTCTCTCCAACACAGAAAGGCTTGGGGGGCTCAGACGCTTACAAACAGTCCTGGATACGGCAAATCTGTATATGGACTAGACTAGTTACAGGAAAGGTGGTAAACAAGTGCAAACACAGGCTTTTAAACCAGAAAGTTGAAAGATATGGAAAAAACTGTCCACAATTTCTGGTTCGGAAACCACTCCTCTTGTGGTAGATAGGCTACCTAGTGCTTACCACTCCCATGGATAAGCTAGAAGGCTTCCCTCCAACACAGAAAGACTTGAGGGGGCACAGAGATTTATAAACAGTCTTGTATATAGCAAATCTGTATCTGGACTAGACTTGTTACAGGAAAGGTAGGAAATAAGCTTAGATTTTTTTTTACAGAAAAGCAGCTAAAACAGCACTAAAAACGATTCAAATGCAGTGCAAGCTAGCACACTTGAGTGAGTAACTATATTAAAGCAAATACAGTTCAAATGCAATTTATTCAAATTGTATTCTGAACTGAATTCAATTATTGTTTTATTCAACTTTGAGCAGTTAAAAGTGCCAAAAATGTACTTATCAGCTGAAAAGAATACTCAGTCAGAACAAAAGGAGATTTTAGCAAAGTTTTTTTTTTTTTTTTGGTAAAGTGGAAAGGGAGAAAGGAGGAACAGAAGATAATTGGTTAAGAACCTAAGTGGGTTGGCCTTCTCAAATGTTCTCTCTGTATTAGGAAGATTGAACCAGAGCCGGTGTTAATATTTTGGGGGCCCCCAGCAGATACCAAGTCGGGGGCCCACTAAGCATTTCCACTCTATGTTTCACTCTGTCACTACCACCCCTCATATGCAACCGTTTAGTTCATACTGGAAAGTTTTAGTAGTAGTAATCACAGACTGACCTATAGCTACAATGCTCTTAAATTACAATAGGCCTATGTACCACTCTATGTTGGCCCATCTCACAAAGGGCATTTACAGTTACTGGCATTTAGTTGCAACAAGGATACATTGCAGTAACTCTGTGTATAAGTCTGGACTTAGGTGAAATGGCACCCTAGGCCTAATGTTTGAGCAACCCCCCCCAGACGCACAGACACATATACCCTCCAGTCTTCCCCAGTTTCCCCCATATTGGGCTCCCTATACCATGCACCTTACTTTTTCTTCCCTTTCTCACATTTGCTTTACTCTTCAGCTTTTTCAAGAAGCCATAACTTCATATGTGCTCTGAAATGCATTTCAAAGTTTTTTTTTTTTTAAACAACCCTTTCATTTAGTGATGGCTTGAATAGAAATCAATTAAGGAAAGAAATTGTATTGCTATTCAACTTAAGTTTTCCTTGTATCCTTTCAACACACATTTCCTGACCAAGACAGCACAGTAATAACATGTTAGGAAATGACTCAAGTAAGCCAGGACCCAAGAAGTCATTGGGTTTAGATGCTCTGGGATGTATTTTATAGCATTTTCCCCAGCCTTTTAATCTGATGGTGACCTAAACAAACATGAGTAATAAAAAATATGCAGCCTTATTTTTTTTTTCAAGGAAGACATAAGTTGTACCTAAGGCTTACTGTTCAAAGAAGACAAAATAGTAGCTCACAATAAACAAATAAACCAGTTGTTTTCTGGATACACAGTTCCTACCTGGGAAGTGCTTGCCTGCCTCCCTAAACCCCCCCCCCCCGAAAAAGAAATACTGTCTATGCATCCCTCTGGTGTTAAGACTGGGATAAAAGCAGACATTCAAATTGCCACAGTCATGTACTTCAAGTGACCACTGACATACATATAGACAGCATGCCTCCTCACTCAAACCAAACTCTCAAATGCAGCTACCTGTATACATGCCTAAAGTTTGATTGTAAGAAAAGTGAAAAAAAGAGTACAGTAATGTATTCTGCTTTGTTGCTCCTAGACAGTACATTGCCCCTGCACAAGCTATAGTAACTTCTTTATACGCCTCTGAAGTCTGTGAGAAAAGTAAAAGAAACGACCACACTTTCCTATGACCAAACATAAGCTATAATAACATCATGTGCACACCTTTAAGGTTTGACTGTGATGAAAATTAAAGTAGTAATAATGACACAATCCCTCCCCTACAGCAGCTTTCTGTACACACACATCCGAGCAAGGCTGGTTTTAGAATGGGTACAGAGGCCATTTTCAGCTTTATTCTATCAGGATCATATCTCAGCCCTGTTCAGGTTAAAGACTGTAATCAGAGAATTAATACATTTTTCCTCCTCATTTTTTTCCAACCAGCAATAGCTTTTGTGGGGCCACCACACAGTCAAGAATGATTAAGGGAGCCCCCCAATATCCAGTTATACAGTTTGGGGAGTGGGGGGCCCAAGACTATTAGAAGATCTAAGTGTCTGAATGTTCTATCATATATTGTATGCATTCATTTTGAAATATAATTACTTGTTAGATACAGTTTTTACTGACACCCAGAAGAATAATGTATGTGCCCTGGCATAATTGGGTGTGTGCACAGATAAAAATCAATGATATTTTTTACACACACACACACACACACACACACACACACACACACACACACACACACACACAATAGCAATACTAGTTTTGTACTTATTTCAGCAAATAACAATACATTGTGCAACACTGGTTCTGGCACACCAGATCAATGACTGCTGTTTAGCAGTTGTCAAACAGCAGCTGGGGTAAGTCACTTTTATTTACCTCAATAAGGAGTAATGTAAACCTGTCAATGTCCCTTTCACAGACCTTTCCTGATTTTTCTCAATTTTGCTCTGTACTTTGTAAAAAGTTTGATTTGTTTGTAAATTAGTCAGGATTACAGACAGTCAATAAATCCAGACATCAGAGTTTTATACTTATTGTCCAAAAATGCATTTAATGCAAAAAGGCGATATACTATTAACTTTTTTAATTAAATTATAGAACATTTAATACTTGTTCCTGATTTTGATCCTTTATTCTGCTATTATTGGTATTGCACTGAATTCTTCTGCAAAGAAGTTGAAAGTTGTAGTATCTGGTGTTCTGCCACTGTTTATAGAATTTCCTGAAAGTGAAAACCATCAGAGAAGATCAGAAGCATCATCTTTTCTTAAAATTCAAGGTTTGCACGGAGATCAATCACTCTGGGCTTCTAACCTCTCTAGTGATTACCTTATGTATGTTCATTATCAGGTTTATCCTAACAAGTTCATATCACAGACCAGTTCATGTTAAAGAGCATAATCAGAAAATTAATGTATTTTGTCTCCTCATTTTCCCCAACCAGCAGCAGCTTTTGTGGGGCCCCCGCACACCCAAGAATGAATTAAGGCCCCCCTTGCAGCCATGGGTAATGCAAGTACCTAAAGCTGGCTACTTTGTTAGTTTTAGTGGAGTGAATGTCCACTAGCAGGGTTTAACTAAGCCAGGACACTATGTCAGTGATAAAATATTTAATGGAATTGTGAAGCCTGTTGCTTGATAGAGCATTGTTACTATAACTAGAAATATCTTTGAATTTTAAAGTAGATATAAATAACAGTTATTACCCATCTGGTTTAAGTATACAATATTGCTGTACTAGCTTTTGTTTGTTTTATAGACATGCTACAAAATATTAAGATAACTTGCTGTGGTTGGGGGCCCCCCAGGAACAGGGGGCCCCCAGTGACCACACGGTTCGCTGGTACCTAAAGCCGGCTATGGATTGAACTAATGGCACTCGATTGAGAGGAGTGTCCCAGATCAAATTTACAGTAGGGGTGGGCAACTGTAAAGTCACCAAGTATAAGAACAAGACGCCAACAGGGAGGGGGAGTCAGAAACTATTACAGATAGTAGCTAGAGTAGTTTAGGCAGAAAACACTACAGAAATGTTTATCACAGCAGAAAAGCAGCCACTAAATGAAAGTTTTAAACAGGTTAAGGAGCAAGGAGACTCTAGAAAATGCTCTTAACTGAAAACAAATCAGTTATATGATACACTATTTGGCAGGAAATCAGAACAAACACACAGATGTTTAACAAATGGAGAAAATTTCCAGTTAATACCTTATACACAGTGCTCTGTGTTCTCCATCAGCAGAAGATGGCTGCCAGAAACACAGGAATCTCAACAAACAAAACAACCAGGCATGGATAACAGCAGGCCTCTATCTAGTCTATGCTACCTGACAATGAAAAATACAGTTAAAACAGTACACAAATGCAGTGAAACAGTATAAAAAGCTTTATAACAAATTTTAGTAGATATTATAAGTGTTAAAAAGTGCAATTCAACTAGAAATAACGTATTCTGTTCTTGGAGTCTTAGGGAATTTCTGCTTTGTTCCAGTGATGAGTCGCCACTCTACAGCCTGGCAAGCAGACTGATTAATCTGGTAACATGCAGAACTTTAACTATCCTGACAGCTGAACATGCCTACACATCCATTCCATGCAGACCTCCCAACACCTTCTCTCCAACATCCAGTGCAGATGGCATCCACCATAAGTTGTCCTGCAGACTTGTAAAAGTCAGACTTGAGCTGTGGTGCTTGTGTAAAGTACTGTTTTCAATAGTTGGTCTACTTAGATAGGTAGGGGTTTTGTTTTCATTGCAGTCAACTGAGAAGTGTGTGTGTGTGTGTGTGTGTGTGTGTGTGTGTGTGTGTGTGTGTGTGTGTGTGTGTGTGTGTGTCTAGCCAGAAGAGCATAAGTGTGTATCTGACAGTTACAACTCCAATCCCATGGTTTGACAGTATTTTGATACTTGCACAAGCCTACACATCCATTTCATGCAGGCCTCCCAACATCCAGTGCTGCTGACATCCACTATAAGTTGGCCTGCAGACTTGTAAAAGTAAGATTTGTGCCGTGGTGCTTGCATAAAGTACTGAGTTCTCTAGTCTGTGTACTTAGATATGTAGGGTACCGTTCTCACTGCAGTCGACTGGGAAGTGTGTGTGTTTGTGCACTTGCTTGATATTACAGAGAGCATTTGACATCAGCATGTGGGAAACTGCCATTACCAGTTTCTGTTAACCAGATACTGCTGATGTCATCACCTATAAACTATTGTCTGACAGTCTTGAAGTCAGACGTGAATTGTGGTGCTTGCCTTAAATACAGAGTTCTCTAATCAGTGTACTTAAATACATAGGAGTTCTGTTCTCACTGCAGCCAACTGGGAAGTGTGTGTGTGTGTGTGTGTGTGTGTGTGTGTGTGTGTGTGTGTGTGTGTGTGTATGTGTGTGTACTTGTGATTGTGCACTTGCTTGATATTAGAGAGAGCATTTTATGCCAGCATGTGGGACACCGCTGTTACCATTTTCTCCTCACCAGACTCTGCTGATGTCATCAGCTATAGCTATTTTGCGGATGTGTAGTATTCCCATCAGGGCAGTATTAGAGACTGGCCTGTAGACTAGGCACAAGTCACCTCATCCTATACAATACAGATTACAGTAACAGGGCTTTCAGTCTAGCCACAGACATCATGGCATGGTTTGTAGGCCCTGTATTTATTGGTAGAAAACCCCTGTGGTCTCGCTAGCTGATGCAGGTGTCTGTTGTGGTACATCCAAAAGAGAGAATTATACTCTATTAGTGTTCTTATGAGTTTCACGTACAGTGCTGTTATATCATCCTCAGATCTGGATACGATGACCTGACTTATGAGGGGCACAGCATAGTCTTTCCACACCACTCTGGACACTTGGTTGAAGTTCAGAGTGCTATGTACGTGTGTTCCCAGGTCTTGCACAACTGGTTTCAGCAAAGGGGAATGTTGTCAATGCTGTAATTAGCAGGGCTTGCCCCCCCCCCCCCCGCAGAAACATAGTAAAAAGTGAGTTTCTTAGTTTGGTGTTGTTATAAGTGGAGGGGATGTTATTAACATCTGCACACACTTTCTTTGTTCTAAATTTTCATGGTTTTGGGTTTTCAGTGTTTTGGATTTTCGATGTTATGGTCTCAGTGTTTTGAGTTTCAGTGTTATAAAAATTCAATTTTTTGAAGTAGACCCATGTGTATACAAGGTTCCCTTTCAAAATATCTAATTCTCATAACCTCAAAACACTGAGACCATAACATTGAAAACCCAAAAAACTGAAAACTCCTAACATTGAATTTCATAACACTAAAAATGTATAACATCAAGTAGAGTATCATCAAACATGTAAATGTTATAGTTTAATCTGTTAATCTTGAGGTATCACTATAAGGCGCTGTAGTTTTTATTTATATAGTGTAGGAATTTACATTATTTATATAGTATTTATTTTGCCAATTTGTACATGTTTTTAGGCCATACGGCTAGTGATGTAGACATTATGTGTACATTCTGTATGGTGATACAGTGGGGTTAGGAAATTAACTTTTTTCCACTGTAGTGCGATCTCAGAGTTGGTATATTTAATTTATGGGGGTGCAGGGGGCCTTGCCCCCTGCAAAAAAGTAGTAAAATGTGTGTTTGTTAGTTTGGTGTTGTTATAGGTGGACAGGATGTTATTTACATGTCCTTTGTAGTTTTTGATGTTATGATGCAAAGTTTCAGTGTTCTGAGTTTTCGATGCTATGAGTTTTCAGTGTTTCGGGTTTTCGATGTTATGAACTCAGTGTTTTGAGATTTGATGTTATGAGAATTAGATGTTTTGAAAGGGAACCATATATACACACATATATATATATATATATATTTATATATATATATATATATATATATATTATATATATATATACTGGTTCACTTTGGAATCTCGAAATACTGAAATGTCGAATTTTAGTATCTTGAGACCAAAGTGTCAAATCTGCAGTTGCACGAATCTTCAGAATATCAAATCAGGAAATCTCGAACCTGCAGTAGTGATGGTGCATTTGGTAAGGATTGTTTTAAGGGTTTTCGGGAGGGTCTGTGTGTGTGTGTGTGTGTGTGTGTGTGTGTGTGTGTGTGTGTGTGTGTGTGTGTGTGTGTGTGTGTGTTGGGGAGTTTTAGGTGTGGGTTAGGGTAGGTAGGTAAGAGTGTGAGTGTGTAAGTGTTGAGAGTGATCGTGTTTGTATGTATGTGATGTGTGTTTGTGTAAGGGGGGGTGTAGAATGTGTGGTAGTGGGTTTGCTGTCTTCCGGTTTTTAGTGAGACCTCGGAGTTAGTATAGTTAAGTGGGAGGTAGGGGGGCTTCCCCCTCTGCTTTTAGGAGGGCTGGTCATGTGGGTTTGTTTTGTGGTCATGTGTGTTTGTTTTGATGTGTTCGTGTGTGTTGGTTTGGTTTGTGAGGTAGATGTATTTGTGTTTGTTTGTGTGGTGTATTGTTTTTGTGACATTCGTGGTTTTGAATTTCCTGGGATTTCGGTTTCAGGTTTGTGAGTTTTAGACTTTATAGCCTCGAGATACTGAAATTCGATATTTCAATATTTCGGGATTAAAAAGTGAATCCATATGATATATATATATATATATATATATATATATATATATATATATATTTATATAAAACCTGACATAATCAGCCCTGAATAGTTCTCCCTTTCATTAAAGTAGGAATAATTACACCATTCTCAATAAAAGAAAACATAATAAATCATTCGGTAACCAATGTTGCTTAGTGAAAGTATGTGAAACATTCAGAAAATATTTTTTCTCATGCCACTACAGTCCATTATGAGGAAGAAGGCCTGATGAAATGAACACTGATTTACATTTTAAGCAGACATGGAAAAGAACTTTTAAATGCCTACTGCAACTGATGCAGAAAATTCATAGGGAAAACTGAACTGAAGGAGATGGAAGAGTATGGAAATCATGGATGAAAGAGGTCGATTGTTGCAAGGTCACAGCAACATTGCTATTCTTACTTAGTGTGCTGTGTGCAAAAACTGAGGGTAATGCTACTCAATGCTAGAAGTCTAAATCTCAAAATGCACTTACTCGAGGCACTCCTTAAAATGCAGAACATCAATATCTGTGCAGTGACCGAGACCTGGTTCAAGGCTCCAGACAGCACTCCTGCACTACCAGGCTATAACTCATACCACACTTTTCGGCTATGAAACCTAGACTGAAACAGCAAAGGCGGAGGTGTGTCCATATTGTTAAGGATATCAACACCTCCAGGCTAGTTGCTCAGCATAATGCATCCGAGGTTATCCAAGTGCAACTAACTCTGGGCAAGACTGCAATCCAAATTGTAGCTTGCTACAATCCCCCATCATGCCCCAGGATTCCCACTCCTCTTTTCTTGATGTACTGGAAAATATTAGGGTTCAACCAAACACCCTAATAATGGGCGGCTTCAACTACCCCACAATTAACTGGGAAAACTACTTGTGTACCAACTCCTTAGCTCAACACTTTCTAGAATTCATAAACTCCAATGCCCTGGATCAGCTTATCCACACCCCCACCAGGGGCAACAATATCCTAGACCTAGTCATTACCAACATGAGTGACCGGTGTTCCATATCTGAAGTCAACTCCTCGTTGGTCCGATCTGACCATAAGCTAATCATCCTTGATATCCACATCCCACCCCCTATTAAGGAAACTCACTAAACTAGGTATAAATCCCTACATCACAAGATGGGTTGCCAACTGGCTCACTGACAGAACCCACACTGTAAAAGTTGTAGACTCCAAATCTGGCCTCAAAACAGTGACAAGTGGAGTACCACAGGGTTCTATCCTGGGACCTCTCCTGTTTGGTATCTACTTCTCTGAAGTACAGGCTAACACAGAAGGCCTCTGGCTAACGAAGTTTGCAGATGACTGCAAACTAGGAGCCATAGTCAAGTCCCTAAATTATGTGGACATCCTACAGAAGGCTTCACTGAGACAGATGCCTGGTGTCAGAGCCATGGCCTCAATCTAAATGCCAAAAAGTGGTGTCATCCCCTTTGATCAAAATTCTGTACCCATGAACTACCACATAGGCAGCAATCTACTTAACACCGAATGCGTGATAAGAGACGTTGGGACCCAGATGGACAGTAGTCTCTCCTTTGATAGTCACATTGCCACAGTAGTCAGGAAGTCCTTCTACGTGGCACAACTCATCAAAAAAGGGTTCTCATCCAGGAAAAAAGAGGTCATTGTTCCCCTCTACTTGACATTCATCAGACCCATTATAGAGTACCTCACAAGACATCTGCAGCAGCTGGAAAGGCCACAGAAGTACCTCACAAAGAGGATTACTCGCCTCAAACAAATGCGCTACACTGACCGCCTCAAAAAACTCCAGCTTTACTCCGTAGCATATCGCCTACTCCGAGGTGATCTCTGCCTAACATCTAAAGCTATGTCAAACCCAGAGCTGTTGGGACATGCTACACCTAAAGAAATCCCAATCCCTCCGAGCTACATGCTCTAGGGACCTAAACCTTGTCACCACAATAAACAGGACATGTTGGAGGGATAGATTCCTGTCCCAGAGACTTCCCATACTCTGGAACAGGTTACCCATCTATGTCAAGCAAAGTTCTTCATTAGCACTCTTCAAGAAAAATCTTGATGAGTGGATGGGAAATAGGAAATACACCCCGGGGATCACTTCTGTGTCTCTGCTCGACAGTGGCACAGGAAAATAACTTTCTTGGGTGGCGTAAGCCATGGAACCTTATTAGCTAGGCTTACGTAGGCCCTTGGGCCGACAGCCTAGTACCTACCTATGAAATGTGTTTGTTATTGATGTTCATCAAGCCTGAATGCAGTGTTTAAAAGGTTGATTTGCACAATATAAAAGAAGTCACGCAAATTAATATGACTTTGAACAATATCTTCCTTACAAATATGTAACAAAATGTGTGCATATTGTTTGCCTTTGCAGAAGTTAGGCTACTTTATAGAATTACTGAAAGGCAAAGCTTTTCTCCCCGGGCCTCCACTGAAAATGGACATGTATCCAGTTTGACTAGCCCAGTCAACAAATGTAAAATAAAAATAATAAATAAACTAAGGCACTGAAGGCCAAGTGGCTTGGATTTTTATAGTTTTAGAAAGTAATGTTTTAATAATGTTCAGGTTTCAGTCTCTGAATTTGGAAGTTGTTTATATGCATATATCTCATCAGCCAAATCAGGAAACTTCAAACATCTTCCAAGCTGGGCTTGCAGAGGACACACTCTTTATCAAGGTGTCTCAGGGTCAAGAACATATGTTATGCTATTTTATATGTACATTTTTTTTCTTTGCATATTGCATCCTATAATTTTTATACAAATAAGAGCTGTACTGGTACAAATACGTAGTTTGCATATTAATTAAAATTCCAGATTGTTGGCCTTTTGTCCCTGATTTTGAAATCCTTCTTGTATTAGTTCCAGACAACTTTATAAAATTGTTTCACCACCTGATCTTAAGAAATTCTCACACCTTGCTTCTGATTACGTTTGATAAATTTCTGCTGTCATCTAAATATCTTCTCTTGCTCGACTCTCTACTACTCTTGTAGACAATCAGCTGGCATAATACAGATATAATGTGGCATCCCAGAAAGCAGGATTTGCTACCACTAACATCTACGCAAAGTGAACAAGAAGTAGAATAAGAACAAATACTCTGCATTAAACCTGCATGAGATGAGGTGCTCACCATCCAAAAACCTTTGCTGATGTGGTGCTGTACAAATTTATAAAAGCCTAACCAATCTCTTAAGTGGCAGTTTTACAGGTTTCTTCTCAAGCAATGACACAAGGGAGTATGTTTTTCATAACTTCACAAGAAAAGCAATAGACCCCCTCAAAAAATGTAATTCACAGGGCAGAACACAAAATACCTTCTCCATAATATGTTTCAGTGGGCTACATTTCACTATTTTCTGTCCTTTGATATTGATCCCCACTTGCTGACCTCTCCTCTAAACATAAATTGTGTGTCTGTCAGTTTAAACCATGATTCATTTGACAAAGTAACAAAATATGTGCCTTTATAACACATTTTCTTTATTTAATATGAAATTGTAGGATTTGAATAAATGGTAAAAGGCAAATAGTGGATAACCACATCCCAAGTGAAAACAATACATCTTGGCCTTTCATGGAGTACATTTGTCTTAACTGTTGCGGTATAAAATGATGACTTAGTTCAGTTTCATGGCTTTTTTATGTTCAAAGTGGGTGGCATGGCATTTTCCCATGTTTCATCTTCAGCATTAGATTAATAATAATTTTAAGAGCTGTCGTATTATATATGACCATTCCAAACATCATGTCAGAAAATGTCTGAATATATGCTTTGTGTAGAATATAAAAAACAAGGGATCACCCATCAACAAGTATTCACCCCTTGTAAAGGTTGACTCAAGTTCCCTAAAGCATGACTGTAGTTTGGACACTCTACAGAAGTACATAGCAAATAAACCTTCACTTCATACTGCCTCCAGTTCTTTAAACACTGCATTAAACTACCATTGTAGTCTGTATGTCAACAAAAAAGTAGTTATGGAATACACTGCACCTAAAATGCCACCACAAGTAAACTTAATCACTTGGTATAATCAATTTTAAAAGATAGGTGCCCAAAGCTCAGGACAATATTTCCTTTTTGACCATCTCCATTGTCTGAATAATGATGATTTCTTGTCCTGTTGTAACAAGTAAGTCAAATGCATTTATCACTGACTTTGCAAGTTATAAACAGTCTTCAGTGCAAATGTCCTTTATCACCACTCCATGTTCCTTTTCATCTGTCAAGGACATCTTCCAAATACTAGTTTTAATGCATGTGTGGGTTGCAGTTTCTACAGCTGCAGTTGCAACTGCTAAGGTGAACTGACTCAAACCAGTGAGGAAGTGAAATATGTGTCAAATCCTTGGTCACCCACTCATTTACAAAGTGTTCAGCTACTAAAGCTGACATCACTCCAACATGAATGTCAATAGTCAAAAGGTGCCTTGATAACAGTAAGTGGCTCTAATAAGTCTGTTCTCAGTGTTCCATATCTTTGCCTTTCTGTTGTTCTGCTGCTGTTGTCTTGTGATATGTGATATAGCTACATTTTTTAGAATAAACAGTGCATATGGTCCTCCTACTTCCAATCTGCTGAGATAGGACTTGCTATTCTTTACTTATCAACCTTCCATCCTAGTGAAGGGAATAAATATACATGATACACTGCATAACAATGCTAGCTCAGGCTGGTTTGATAAAATAGTGGAAGACTCAGCATGTGACATTTTGTGGGTAGCCATTGATTCTTTCAGCAAAAAACACACATTAAATCTCTGTTACCCCATTAGACGTTCTCTCCTGATACATTTGCTTCCTTTTTTATTAGCTACCATGTCTTGACCTACCCATCCCATTCACACACAATTGATGACACTACCCCTCCTCTGTCCTCTGATTTTCTCTCTGCTTCAGTCAGCCTTATTTCTCCCATTTCCTCTCTAACCCTCATTTATCGTGTTCATTTGCTATCAGCAAGCTAGTGACTGGGTATTAGTTGGAACAAATGTACCCGGCATAAGTTGGAAAAGCTAATCACTACATGCCCTCCTCTGCACTGTCTATGAAATCACTGAAGTCCTGATTCATGATTGATCTATATTTATATTATATTGCACTTAATATATAATGACAACAATTAGAAAAAAAATGAAGAATTATTATAATACAGGCTTTCACTTTACTTGAGAAAAATGTATATTAATTCATATTCTCTTATTCGGTCAATGGCTCAGGTTAACACAGTACTAATATTTTAATTACTCCTGAATGGTCCCTGTCTGATTATTATTTCTGGAATATTTTTTTTACCCATCAGTAAATCCAGACCAGAATCTGGATATCAATTTTGTGGTTGACAGGACTGCTGGTGGACTGGTGTCTCAAATTAAAAGGTAATGTATAAATGCAGTTTGGCTTTGCACACAACCAGATTACCTTTTTGGAGAAACAGGTGGTGAATTGTACTTAATAATGACAATAATTAGAATCATAAAATACACTTCTTTGCATCAGAAAAATGTATATTAGTTGACATTGTCTTGTTCTGCAACTGAGCAGTAACAAAAGTGGCCCTGTCTTATTATTTCTGCCCTGTCTCTGATTCCGAAGAGGTGTCTGATTTGTAATGAATGTACAGCATCCAGGCAAAATGTTGTGGGGTATCCTCCTGCAATTTCTTGCCAATACCGGTTATAGCGCATTTGTCGTTGGTATACATGGCAGACAGGGATTTTGTGCACTGTTTTATGGGGTGCATAGATCTATGTTCTTAAGTAATTCAGCAAGGCTGTTTTTATCTATTATTACTTTATTAATTCTACTGAACGGACTTGCAGTGAGTGCTTCACTGTTTTTATGGGGCTGGTAAGAAAAAAAAAAGAGATAAAAAAACTCAAGTCACCAAGGCTGTTTTTATCTGTTATTACTTAATTATTATTTTTATTCATTGGACTTGGCTTTCAATGAATGCTATGTAATGGGGTATATGTGTTCTTAATTCATCAAGGCTGTTTTTTTAATGGAATGAATGAATAAATGCTATTTCATTAAGTATTTTACGAGAATGGTTTGTTTGCAAGTTCATTGTATTTTGCTTTGCTCTAATACACATCAATCATTTTCCATTTGCATTGGTTCTTTCCTGGATGCAGTTTATACTATACAGTTTTTCCTCTGATGGCTTGTTGAACAATACTTGTACATATCATGGTGTACCATAGGGAGGGGTGTCAGTGAATTCAGAATAAGAGTACCACAAATTTTCTTCACATGGAAGGAAGGAGTTTCATGAAATTCCATGAATAGTGTCAGCAATTGTAGGAGGGATTAAGTAAGAGGGGCAGAGAGAAAATATGAGTGAAAAGCAGGGACATCCTGAAAATCGGGAACAGTTGAGATGTATGTATACATGTATAGACAACACTTGTGCTGCCAACAGAGCTGACAGCATGTATACCTGCGCACACAGAAGCGAACAGAATATGAACGGTAACAAGTACAAACCAACAGAATAATATTACCAAATGTAAAACAGTGACTCAACAGTAAAATTGTATTTGCTGTTGTGTATTGTATACACAACGTTATACAGTTAACTAGAACGAAGACATGGTTAATAATAAAGACAGTTACGGATTGATCATACTTTATATCTGAAGCATAGCTGTCAACTAAATCTCAAACGAATCCAGAACAAATCCAGAAATAATCAGGGACACTTTTTAAAATGAGGTGTTAACAGAATAAGTTAATGTGAATTAATACGCAGTTTCTGAAGTAAAAGAAATCTATTATAAAGTGAACCTCACCACCACATCTTCAAAAGTTACCTGTTTTAGGACGGATTAAGAGAGACAGATGAAGTGTCAAAATCTGGGACAGTTGAGCGGTATGAGAAGCACCTCCGGGAATGAATACAGTTATACGAGCCCGCAAAAACTACGTTCATCCAGTAACTGGCTCTATTAATCTTTTGTGGCCAAAACGGTTGATAGCGGCTATTGTGAATTACACAATACACCAAGCACTAACAAACAGACTGACTTGCCCACCAAACTTCTCAGATTGACGATATACATATATATATATATATATATATATATATATATATATATATATATATATATATTTTTTTTTTTTTTTTTGCAACGCCGAACCTTCTGCGTCGCGTACCGGAATCGTAACCACGCAACAAACACAACTCCGCCCACGACTCATGAGTCCCTTTCCAGCGTTTGAGCCTTAACGTCTCCCCGACCGATTCTACTGGTCTGGGTTGAATGACCTGTTTCGAGAGTAGAAATTCTAACAATACTGTACAGACATACGATAGAGGAATGTCAAGCACTAAACAACACATGTCAAAAGACCCCAAGTATGACACGCCTTATCTGTAAGTGTACTACTATTTGCTATAACGACAAAATACAAATAGCATGTTGATTTACTTTATTTTGATCTGGTGGAATCCCATTAAATATAAGAAACAAAGTCAAAACTCGGTAACAGACACTACTGCACAACTGAAACGCTGCACGTTCAGCCCACTGAACTCAAGTTACTGCTGCACTGTGGTATAGACTTGTTTACGTTTCTCATTAAGGGTGAGGAGTCCATGTGACTGCTGTATATCATTGGGACAAGTCAGTGCAGCAGCTGCAATGCAACAGCATCACTTAGAAACCAGAACAATACAAGTTAACATGCACACTTAAACTTTAGATAGCCTAGTATGAACCTATGAACCTATTTAGTTTATTAAATGATTAAGAAACACTAGAAAAATAATAGTTTTCCTACAAACAGACTGTCTTAAAAAGTATTTAAGGGTACAAAATATATATAACGCATAAGCTTAACTGAAGGTTTAAACCTAACTAGGCAAAACACTTCTGAAACAAATCAACAATAATAAATAATCTGCAAGATCACAACGGTCGTTGCAGGTAGTAACGTGAAACACAGCCGCAGGCCATTGGTCGCTATAAGGAACGTACAGCCAATCAGTATTTCGAACACCTCATTGGCCCTTTGAGTCGCTAAGGCGTTAAGAGGTAAAAAGTAGCTTGACTGGCAAACAGTACGAGGTTAACGATGGGTTGTATCAAACTAAAGCATGTGACTGTTTCAACAGACCATGATTGGTTACTGCTCTTCGTAGTTGACTGGGGTCTAGTATAATGAGGATGGTTGGGAATAAATACTCCTGCAAACGTGTATTTTTTTGACTTGGTTGGAGTGCGCTAGTGTGTGTGATAGTTTGTGTGAATGTGAGTGTGTCAGGGGGTGTGTGATTTTTTTTTTTTAATTTTGGGCAACATTAGTAGCTTTTTAGTTTGAACTTCATCCAGTCCGATTGTTGATCTCGCACATAGAAGGACCTATTTTTAGGCACTGGATTCACTTTATTAAAAGAGAAGGAAAGGTACAATTAACTTACTGCGCGGTCTTGTATTGGCATGTACTAAAATTTTAAACCATTTCGGAGCAAGTAGGATCTTGTTTGTTGCGGAGAGCGAGGGGCTTTTATGTAATATATGATTCAATAGTTTAACGGAGTTAATGTTATTAAAACAAATATATCGTGCATAGATTAGTTCAGGGGTTCGCACCGCGGTCGATTGCAGTGTTTGTAGCTTTGTATTTATTTAATTGTCTTTGTTTTTTGGGATCCATGTGTTTTATGGACTTTCAACTAGGAATAATTTGTCATTTGATACTTCCATTGTTTTACCTTCGTTTGTGAATATTTGTTTATGTATTTTTAGGAACTCATCTTCTTTTTGGAGAAAAAGAATACGTTACGTGTAGCACTTTTGAGAACCCAATCGTTAATAATGGTAGCAACCGGAACTGTGAAAAACAAAAACTCGACTATTGCAGAAGACTTAGTTGGTCGGTATTACACCAAGGAGATCATTGACAGCGGTGAGTGATTTCTGTTCGCTTGTTTTTGTCCCCATTTTGGCTAATCTCCGTATTAAACCTTGTGAAAGTGTGTTTTATTTATTTTTTTTTTCACTGTAAACCGTTAACTGTCATTCTGTTGCTAACTGAATATTAATTTCCCCGCCCCCACTTATTTATTTATGTAGACACCGACTATTGGGATCATATGGTGAAACAGCCCAATCTGTGTGAGGAAGTTTTAGAAGACTTGGCTTGTCAGCAGTTGGCCAAAATATTGGAAGGATGCCTGTCTAGAGCAAAGCACACAAAACTGCACTGTTCAGAGGTTTTGGTCCCAGAAAAACTTACCAGAAGAATTGCACGCGATGTGCTGCGCCTTGCCTCCACTGAGCCTTGTGGTATAAGGGGATGTATCCTGTATATAAACTTGGAAATCGAGAATATGTGCAAAAAGCTTGATAAAATTGTTTATGATTGTAGTGTAGTTCCTACTTTTGAGTTAACGCTCGTTTTCAAACAGGATGAGGATGCTTGGCCCAGTCTCAGGGATTTCTTCTTCATTCGAACATGTTTCGCACCTACTTTCAGGCATGCACTCCGATTAAGTCCAGGTTTTCGACTTGTTAAAAAGAAGTTGTACTCTTCTCTGGCTTCAACTATTATTGAAGAGTGCTGAGGCATTTTTGTACCTCGGAAATGTTGAACGGCAGCTTTAATAAGTAGTTAATGTAACACTCAGTATTTTTAGTTGCAAGTTGTACCTTGTAGTGATGGAATGTTTCATGTTCAAGTGCTGTTTTACTTTCAAGTTAAATTCCGTTTTAATGTGGTGGCATCCCAACTTAAGCCTCCATCCTTGACAGCTGTCATTTGTAAGTCTTGTTAGCCATATTGAATTATTTTGTTAATGTGCAATGCTGGGTTTGGGTTTGGGGCACATCATGGAAGTGATATGTAAACTTACTGTTTGTGGTAAGTCTGCGGTAGCTTTACCACGTAGTTGTGGTGCTGCTGCAGTTTATGCCAAAGTAGTAATACTGTTAATCTTACCCAAGAGCAAAACTTTTTTGTATAAAAACGTAAAAGGCTTTTGTAACACAGCACTTTGATTTACTGCTGGTGTCATCGTGTTTGATGCAACCGTACTGTTTATATGGCTGTGCTGTGATTATTTGGAAGGATGCCGTTTCAGATCGTACCATGCTGCTATGCTACAAGACGTACTTGTTTGTGTTTTAATTGATGGTGCACGTAGACTTCTAATTAAATGGAAAAAAAAGTTTGATAAGCTATATTGTGGGGATAAAGTTGTATTGTATTGGTGTTTTTACCCTAAATGGCAAAGGTGTGCGTAGGGCCTTATGAGAGCCCTGGTTGTATAGGGTGGCTATCTAGTGTTGCCCCAGCCCCTCCCCCAACACTGTAACCACAGACAACACTGTAATCACAGAATGTCTAACCATGATCACGTAAGCTTGAGCAGTATTGGTCTGTCCCTCTGTGTGTATTGTATGTGTGTGCCCAGGGTCTGGGGGGGGGGTCTATCTTCATTTTTGGACACCATGTACAGTTTGTGTTAATGGCTGGGAATGCATTTGTCAACTCTTTGCACTAGAATAGGATGAGCAGTCCACTTTATTTGGTACCATGTATTTCGGGGGATGGTATCATAATAACCACAAATCTGTTCTGAGTTGTGATAAATGCTAGCATGAAATTTGGTGTAAATAGTCTGACTCTCTCAAACTAGTGGTAGTTCTAACTACACATGGGTGATCATTGTTTAGGTAGGAAGAACACTAAATTCCAGAGACCCCCTCCCCCTCCAATTTAATTTAGTCCACATGCTTTAACTGGTGTTTGGGTCTTCTACCATTCTACCATCCGCACTTTTCAGTATTTTGTCTAGCGAAGCATATTGCACTAACTGTTTTTTTTTTTTCCCAGTCAAGCCAAGTTTCAATTTTTGTACATGAGGAATTTGTGACTTTGTGCTACAGTACTTTCATTTTCAATACTGGGTACTGAAGCAGTGAATTTTTACTGCTAACTTTGTTTTCTGTTAAAGAAATCCAACTACAACTTGTCTATTCTGACAATAAATATAGTTTTTTAATATAAGACTTGTGTCCTTTCTGAGTTAAAATGATTTGGAAATTGATGGTGTTAACTTGACAAAACATTGTGGTACAGTTGAGACTCTGTTCAAATTTGGAAGAGACTCATGATCTGTCAATCTTCTGGATTCTTTACAAAAGTCTTGTATGACCCACTTGACTTGGCAAGGATTTCATGGAGGTGGCAGTGGCAAGGTTTCTTCATGGGTAGGGTGGGGGTGGGGACTCATGCCTAAACCTGGGAACATTTTGTTTGTTGGGATAGTCTGGGTCAACAACCTGTTCAGCCGATTTCTAACTTATTATGGCACTCTTATCTTACAGTAACATCCCAAGCTCAAGTAAAATGTAGTTTGTAGTCTAGGTGAAGCAGAAGGGGTGGTGCAAAATTAACTGGTAAGTGCTCCCCAAATTGGAGGGTATTGTGAATGGTGCATGTGTGGTGTGATACCCCAATTGTATAAGGATCAAACAGTTGCTCCAGGGGAGGGTACTATTTATGTAATGGTTGAGCTGCGTCAAAAACGTTTTGCAGTGGCAGCCAGAATGAATAATAGAAGCTTGGCATTGCCCAATTTCTTCACATAACTACCAACTGTGTACACCTGGTCTCATTGAGATTCTGTCCTTTACTTCCACTCCTCAGTCCACTTTAGATTAAATGTTGCGCTGAAAATTGAGCCTTCTGGATCATTGTAGGTGTACCCATGTGAAGTAGAAGTTGATTGTCACAATGATGGAGGAAACATTTTTTAACTTGGGATGAAATATGTAATGGAGTATGTGAGGAGCATAATGTTATGCAAGCTCAAAGGTATATGAGTTGGTGTCAAGGTGCCCTGATTCCCTAGCCTCCCATTGCCTTCACATGGAATGACTCAGTGCTCAGTTTAAGCATTTGACTTCTCATCAGTGACCTTTTACTGTGTAGCCTTCGCTCTGAACTATGGATTCATGTGTTTAGGCTGTTGCTGCTCTATTACTAATCCCTTTAACATTCACCCCCCCCTTCAGGAATGATGGGTGAGGTGTGAACAGTAAAATGTAACTCTGAACCCCAGACCATTTTAGTGCAACAGCAAATTCTATTTTTGGGGGGGGGGGTTTGAATTTGAGATCTTGAACCTGGACAAAAACTTATTAATCCTCTTCTGCTTTAAGTTGTGGGGATGAACCTCTTCCTGCATTTTTTAGAACTGGTGCCTCGGTTCTCTAGTCTGATTCCAGTGGAGGAATTTTGTTGCAAGAGCTTGAATAAATATTTTCATAGTAATTTCCAGAACACTAGATTTTGAGTAAAATTTATTTAAATGCATTGGTTTCTGTGTCACCTTTTTCTGCCATTGTATTTCTGAGCTTATTTTATTGCACTATAGAGATCTCAGCAAATTATAACTGCTGTCATATTCCTCTCTTCCCCCCCATTCAGTGTTGTATCTTGTCAGTTTAGCAGATGGTAGTACTAAATTTGGTTTTGATTTGGCTTCCTGATGAAAGACATTACTTTTTCTGGTTGGATGGTGTAGTTCCTTTTTGTGTGCATATTTATGCATAGTCTAGCTTTATCCTGTCTTTCCTCGTGGGACCTTTCTAGCAGGTGATGGATTTCAGGCTTGGAGTAACTGTGGAATGTAGGCCTGTCATAGAATCTTCATTATTTACTTATTTTGTGGCTAAAGTAACTGATCGGCACTACTAACAAACCCACTGTGAATAGTGCAGTGTCATTAGTACATATGATGGATCCAGTGCAGTAGCAAAGGAGTAGCAAAGGTGGGGAAAAGCAGGCAACTTCCTTGATCTTGTGGCCCTTGTGCAATAACTGGAATATCCAAAAGAAGACCGCTGGATACACTCGAACCATTATTGTAAAGCGCTTTTCATCTGGGGTAATACCCAGACTTCCTTGTACAAACAACATACACCAAAAATGTTTTTACAGTTTGACCAAGTCAATTAAATTGGTGTACATTCTGAGGAAGTCTGGGTATTACCAGACTAAAAGTGCTTTATAACAAACTTTTGAGTGGTCTGCATGTATCCAGCTGTCTTTTGGATTGTTTTTACTTCAGTTCAAGACCTGGAATACTTTCTGATGGTCCTGTAGGTACACTGCAAATAAGCAATATTTAATTTGGGACTTTTTGCCATTTAATGGGCTGTAACGTCCTGGTGGTAGCTAACATAATTGACTTCAACAATGCCCTTCTGCACCCCCCCCCCCCTCCCAGGAGCTACTACTGTTTTTGAAGTTTCAAGATGAGAGGGTGGGAGTGTTCTCAACACCAGCAGGAAGATAGTTTTCCTTTTAGGTTGATAAATTTTTCCTGGAGTTGAGACCTCCCTGTCTGTGTACCTTTTCTTTTGCAAGGAAATGTGATGGCATGCTAAATAAAAGCCTCCCTGTGGCATATTTGCCATTCTAGATGCCTCAAGTATGTTTGACATGAGGGCTGAGTGAGTAGATTTTTCTTGACCTGGGTGTACTGGAGTTGAGAGAGTTAGTTGCAAGCATTTCTTTAATGAGTATCTGTACATGATTTTCAGACCTTCTCCTTTACTCGACCCTGTCCTTTAAGACACCAGCTCCTTTAAGTCTCCTGATTTGTTTTGAGTCCTCCAACCCTTCTGCTAGGCTGTGTTATCGAAGTGCTGTCATGGTAAATTGGTCCCAAATCTCATAAACCATACAATGAAGCAGTTTATGCCAAGCCGAAAGAACATTGATAGTCCAGATTTCAACCCAAAAACATTTGCAGTGAGTTTTTTTGAGAAAGGGGTATTGGAAGTTTTACAGTGGCCAACACCAAGTGGTGACAAGAGCAGTGCACATCCTGGGTGATTCACACTAGTGTACCTTTTACTAATGTGCTTTTGAACCACAGTGGCCCATTTTTTATTCAGTGCTGTAAAGACTCTTGGATTTATGCTTACCTTTGTGACTTGTCTCCCACAGTCTTTGCAGGCATGGGGAGCTGATGTCAAAATGGAAAATCTTTTCTAAACTTGCAATGAATAACGTGGGAGCATCCTGTTGTAAGATTATTCTTTAGCATTACAGTCTTCCTGCAGAGGAAGACATCACTACTGATATGTTCAAATGTAAATGACCCCCCCCCCCCAATGGTTCAAATATGCCTTTAACATATAGTCTTAACTCTAGACACAGTTCTTCTCCTTGATACAGTTGTGTGGATGGCTGGTATCTTCTGGAACCTAAAGCTTACTGTTATTGAGTAGTGGATATATCAAATGCTGTTTTAAGGTTTTGCTGGAAAAGCTCATGGACTTGCTGTAGATTTGAATAAGGGAAAAGGTTTGTTAGCTTTGCTGCCTTCCTCTCTATTGTGCTGTATTTTCTTTACGCTTGTTCTTTCAGTTGCATATTTAAACTAGGAAAGACTGGCTGTGTCCTAGTGTCAAGCTGTCACTATTTTCATGCCCCTTGCATTTTGACCACCTAGTTCCCTCCCTGTTCTCTGCTATTGTTAGTACCCACACATTTATCACTCTTGATCACTCCCTCTCAGCTATTTACATTTATTGGCCATCCTGTATCTGCATTAGCCAGAATGCTGAGGCCACTATCTTTGCTCTTTTAATTGCTCACCCCTTTGCCAAAGCTTGAATACCCCCTCATTATATTTTCACTGCTTAGTGAACACTGCAACTTACTAACCACTTTCTTTTCATCTTTCCTGCCTGTGGCCTGCTTATCTTGGGATTGTTGCTACTGTTGAAAAGGGGCAGTGTAGCTTGGTGTACTTTGAGAGTGAGAAGGTTGGATGATGTGGGGATAAGTGAATTATGAAGTGCAATGGATTGGCAAGGAGGAAGTAAGGATAGCTATGACTAGGATAAAGGGATACCTGAGGAATGAAGTGTTTTGCTGTAGTAACTACAGAGGGATTAAATTGATCAGTCAGATCATGAAGTTGTGGGAAAGAGTAGTGGAAGCTAAGTTAAGGAATGTTAACTGGTGATCTGGTTTCGTGCTGGAAAGAGCACTACAGATGCAGTAGTTTACTCGAGTTAAGTACAGAGAAGGTCAGGAGTTGCATTGTTTTTTGTAGACTTGGAAAGCATATGACAGGGTGCCTAGAGAGGAGTTGTGGTATTGTATGAGGAAGTTGGGGAGTGTCAGAAGTATGCAATAATGGTACAGGATATGTACAAGGGTAGTGGGACAGCAGTGAGTGACGGATGTGTTTAAGGTGGAGGTGGGATTACATCAAGGATCAGCTCTCAGCCCTTATTTGCAGTGGTGGTGGACAGGTTGACAGATCAGACTGTGTTTGCAGATTACATTGTGATCTGTAGTGAGAGTAGGACTGGCTGCAGATGACATTGTGATGTGTAGTGAGAGTAGGTGGAGACCCTGGAGATATGCTGTAGGGAGAAGAGTAATGAAGGTCAGCAGGACTAAAATAGAATGTGTGTGAAATGAGAGGGAGTATAGAGGAATGGTGAGGATGCAAGGAGTAGAGGTGGCAAAGGTGGATGAGTTTAAATACTTGGGAATCAATAGGGCAGAGTAATGGGTGAGTGTGAAAGAGGTGAAGAGTACAGGCACGATGGATTGGGTGGAGAAGTGTCAGGAGTGATGTTTGTGTTTAGTACCAGTAAGTGTGACAGGGATGGTCTACAAGCGGGTAGTGAGACCAGCTATGTTATACGGGTTGGAGAGAGCTGGATGTGCCAGTTAAGATGTAAGATTTGCACTGGGTGTGATGAGGGTGGATAGGATTATCAATAAATATATTGGAGGGTCAGCCCAGGTTGGAAGGTTTGGAGACCAAGCCGGAGAGGCAAGATTGTTTGGACAGGAGGGATGCTGAGTATATTGGGAGAAAAAGATGCCAAGGATGAAGCTACCACGTAACAGGAAAAGAAGGCCTAAGATTAGGTTTATGGATGTGGTGAGAGGACATGCAGGTGGTTGGTGTGACAGAGCAAGATGCAGTGGACAAGAAGAAATGGAAACAAGATCTGCTGTGGCGGCCCCTAATGGGAACAGCCGAAAAGATTATCTCAGTGGTGTGAAATGATGGCTAACACTATTGTAGCCAGTCAGGGGAAAATGCTCTCCACCATTGACAAAACAGCTGTCTCTAATACATGGTTTCTCCCAAGTGGCAGTACCCTGTATAGATGTAGACACCTTTTCATACATTATCTTTAAAATTTCACTAATGCCTAGTTGTACAAAGGACATATAGTTTGATTAGCTCTGAGCCCAGTGTTGTAAACCTATGTGTTGCAAACCTAATACTTGTAATCGAAGGGCTTGCTTCCATGGTTATGACCTCCCATCTGTTAACAAGTTGGTGGATATGGGCAGCCCAAGGCAATGTATAAATTCTCATGTACCAGCTTCTTCTCAAACTGAGGTACATAAGATAAGTATTACACAATATCACTAAAAGCACCTAATTTTGAACAGTAATACACCTGTTGCACCCATTTCATACATGTGGATGCTGCAAGGGCTTCCTTACTCTATTTATGGATTATCCTGGGTGGCTGGAGCATGACCCAGTCATGCCCATGTGGATATAAATGACCTGAGATGCATCTCCCTAGATGAATTGAAACATAAAGGAGCTTATACTGTGTATTTGAGGCTGGTATGAGTCTAGCATTGAGCAACATTTTACCTTCTCAAGGATGATGCCATGATATAAACAGAATATCACTAACTTGGTTTCTGGTGCCATTCTAAGGAGTGCAACATTTGTCAACATTAAGGAGATTAACAGACCACACTGCTTTGCCAGGGATGGTCTAACTCTTGTATCTAGGCTTTTAAATATTGGCTAAAGCTTTGTCCTTTCCTTGTTGTAGGCAATACCAAAGTACTTCTGACAGCATATCAAAGCGAAGAAAATCTGAAGGAGAAGTTGCGTAGTGCTAAGAGTCTAAATGAGAAACTCCTCTCCCCTACAAGCTCTTCTCACCCTAGTAATTGTGGGTGCCTGTGCAATTACTATGACCTGGTTTAAAACAGCGAGCACACCAGCAGTACATGGCTGTCAACACATTTTAGAACAGCTATTTCAGGGACTAAAGGTGGAGGTGTCTCCATTTACATGAAAAATTGTCATGCAGGAAGCACACAGTTCCATGTTCAAATTGCCATAGGCATATCCCATACTTCACTTGCAAGCAGTTCAAGGTTGATTGTGTCTTCTGTGTCAACCTCTAAGACAGTTTTGGTGGCTTTAGTGGCTAGGAAATGATTTAGAACTTGGGGAGGATCCACCTCTACCCTTAGGGTAAATGAAATGGATGAATCCCCACTGCCTTCTAGCCCAGGGCACATAAGATAGGAGTCTTGTGTCCAGCACATTCATCCAAAAGACAGTTACACCTGAATGGCTGCAGGAGACCCCAAAACATGAAGATGAGCCTTCTTTTGAATACTTAATCTAAGGAAGAGGTCAGTTTGTGCAATTGTATACATTTTTTTCTCAAGATGTACAATTTTTTTTAAAACCAGTCTATAGCTGACATCCATTTGTAATCGCTGTAGGTCTGGGTCATGACTGAAAGGGTCTGCAGACCAGCTCACTCGTACGTTTAACAAACTGCAAGGAAGAGGCATATTGACTCCCTTGCAGCAGACCTTGACCTTTCCACAGTTCCCCCTCTAAGCGTCAAGTGTAGAGATGTTAGAACTGGTGCAGTAGAGGAGATCTTTGCCCACCCTCCGTTTCTCTGATGAGATCTTTCTGACTGCCCCTTCTATATCTTTGGTAGATCTCGCCTGTGGACCAAATGATTGGTCCTGTAGTGGGTGTGGCAGAGCCCATATCTAGGAAATCTGTTCTCCAGCCTCCAATGGATGGCCCTTACTAGAATAAAAGGACTCCTTGTAGACGTGGTTGTGGTAGCATCAAAACAAGCCCACAGCCTCAACAGTCCATCTCGCCAATAGACATTTTTGAGAGTGCTGGTTCACAGAGGGCAGACTTCAGGTACTTTTACAATTAGGTCTCTTGTGTATATGATTCCCTTCTGATGAAAGTTAAAAGAGCAGACAGAGTTCTGTAAAGACTGCCTATTCCAGGTATTCATAGACAGGTCTGTTAATGCAGCTGGTGGACAGCAGCTAGGACAGGCATTAGAGTGAGATGATGTGCTTGGCTCTGTCTGTGTGTATTGGTGGAGAATTTTAAGGTGGTGTTCATCACCAACCCCTTTGGTTTGCTGTATTTAGAAGTTTATCAATAATGTAAGT
Organism: Protopterus annectens; assembly: GCF_019279795.1. Taxonomy (NCBI): domain Eukaryota; kingdom Metazoa; phylum Chordata; order Ceratodontiformes; family Protopteridae; genus Protopterus; species Protopterus annectens. The sequence goes on from NC_056728.1 coordinate 905,221,746, forward strand.
ACTTCGCTGTTAGAAAAATATATAAAGTCTCAATCGGGTTAGCATAATGCTAGGCAAAAGAAGTATCCACATGGGTTCTTTATTTCTGTTGGTAATAAAACCCATCAAAAAACATTCTTTAGTCAAAATACAGTTAAGTTGTAGTAATATAAACTAAAGAATATAAATTAAATCCATTACTGTGCTTAGTATTATAAAGATACTACTTCAAGAGTTGCCCACTGGAACTTGGCATCCTATTTAATAGTAGATACTATATGTTCCATTTCTTTTCATAACAGGTTTATTGTTTTAACATACAAGAGAAATATAACAATTTTATACAAGTAATTAAAAATAGATATGATTACAACTAAAGTATTTACAAAGACATCCACTACAATCAGATCAATTAATTAAACTAAAATACCATGCTATTGAAATTAGGATTTTTTAACAAATTTTGTAAATTATCCCATACAATATAAGATGTTTTTCTAGTTGTTCTTGACCTAATTGTGTTTATTTCCATATTGCACACTATATTCATAACATTTTTAAATTCATTGAACGAAGGAGGTGCATCTGAAATCCAATTTCTGGTTATTTTCCTAGCCACTGCTAGAATAGACCATAACAAGTGAAGCTTAACCTTTTTAACACTTTGAGGTACAGGTGTGTTGAATAATATAAGAGATGTAGAAATAATGAAATTATCTATAAAAAGAGCCTGCAAAAATTCATTAATTGACTTCCAGTATTCCTTCAATTTTATACAGTCATAAAACATATGAGCCCAGTCAGCATTAATTTCTACATTACATCTCTTACATAGATTATCTTATTTATTTTATTCATCATCAAAGGTGTATAAAAGATCTATGGAAAAATTTCCATGTATAAAGTCTCCAGACAATGGAAGACATAGTTCTATAGGCAGATTCCAATATATATTGTTTATCTTGTTGATTTGGTGGGTCCCCATTAATAGAAGTGAAATAATTCCAGTATGTATCTACACTGTAAAGTTTCTTGTCTGATAAAGGTAAACTTTCATACATACATAAAATTATCAGAAACTTTATGTTGTAAATTTAATATCAAGTAATCAATCAGTGTTGGAATAAATTCTTTAACTGTTAGACATTAGATCTATTCTATCAATGAGATGTCTAAAGGTCTGAACCTCTAACCAGCAAGTTTCTCTTGGATCAAATTCTTGTTTTAAGAAATCTAGATTTTTAACTTTATCAGATGTCAACTGATACCAGTACTTTAGATCATTATCTATAGCTAAATGAGTTCCTTCAGAAGTAGATGACAAAAGCATACCCTGAGTATACATTATTGGGAATATAATAAACTTCATTCCCTATACTTAGGGTGCATGAATATAAAGTTACGATAGCTAATATTTAATGGGTAACAAACCATATGTTTAGGTGTAATAGGTGAAGTACAAAATTCCTTTAACCATAACATGGAGTTATTTACAATCATATTTTTATGTGTTAAGGAGATTTTCATGAAGTGCATACTAATTAGCTCCCAATAATCTTTCCATTTTGCGACATATGACTGATCTATTAATAAAGTAATAACTTTTACAATAGAAGAGATAGTATATAAATTAAAGTCTGGAAAAGAAATACCCCCTTGAGACCAGCTATTAGTATGTTTCTTTAATGCAATCCTAGGTCTTTTAGGTGCCCATAGGAAATTTAACATTAGTGTATTCAGTTTCTTGATAATTATATGTTCCATCATTTCTGAGATAGCAAGGCGATAGCTTAACATGGATATAAAAAGTTTACACGCTCCTGTTAAATGCCAGGTTTTTGTGATATATATGAGAGTCCACAATAAATCATTTCAGAACTTTTCCCACCTTTAATGTGACCTATGACCTGTGCAGTTCAATTGAAAAATCTGTTGGGGGAAAAATATAAAAAAATAAATGTACAATAAGTGTGCACACCCTTAAATTAATACTTTTTTAAAGCACCTATTCAGTCTTCTTGGGTACACACATGCCATCAATTAAAAAGACTCTAACCCCAAATCAACTTCAGCTGTCCTAGTAGGATTTTCCTGACATTTACTCAGTTGCCTAAAAGCCATGATTCACAGAGAGCTTACAAAGCATCGGTCAGGAGAAGGGTACAAAAGAATGTCACAGCATTGGATATACCATGGAATACAGTGAAAACAATTGTCAAAAAGTGAAGAAAAGATGGGACAACAGTGACATTGGAAAGAACTGGATGTCCCTCCAAAATTAATGAAAAGACCAGACAAAAACTGGTCGGCTGCCAAGACCTACAGTAACACTGAAGGAGCTGTAGAAATTTGTTTTTGTCACATGTAGTGCACAACCCAACTATCTCCTGTAGTCTCCATATCTCTAGGTTCTGTGGTAAGGTTGCAAGATGGAAGCTTTTTCTTACACAGAAAAACATCCAGGTTAGTCTAAAATTTGCAAAACAATGCATCAAGTCTCCCAAAATCATGTGGGAAAATGCGGTATGGTCTGAGACAAAGGTTGAACTTTTTGGCCACAATTCCAAAAGGTATGTTTGGTGCCGAAACAATACTTTGCATCACCAAAAGAGCACCATCCCCAGAGAAGCATGGTGGTGGCAGAATCATGCTTTGGGGTTGCTTTTCTTCAGCTGGAACTGGAGCTTTAGTTAAGGTAGAGGGAATTATGAACAGTCTGCTAGAAAGCTGAAGATGGCATTTCACCTTTCAACATGACAAGGATCCCAAGCGTACATCCAAATCAACAAAAGAATGGCTTCACCAGAAGAAAATTAAAGTTTTGGAATGGCCCAGCTTCTGGTGGAGCCATTCTTTTGTTGATTTGGATGTATGCTTGGGGTCATGTTGAAAGGTGAAATTCCTCTTAATCTTCGGCTTTCTACCAGACGTGTGAAAGTTTTGGGCCAAAAGTGACTGGTATTTAGAACTGTTCATAATTCCCTCCACCTTGACTAAAGCCCCAGTTCCAGCTGAAGAAAAGCAATCCTAAAGCATGATACTGCCACCACATTTTTCACTGTGGGGATGGTGTTCTTTTGGTGATGTGAAATGTTGCTTTTGCAGCAAACATACCTTTTGGTATTGTTACCAAAACGTTCAACCTTGGTGTCATCAGACCATAACACACTTTCCCACGTGCTTTTGGGAAACTTGATGTATTGTTCTGCAAATTTAGCCAGGCCTGGGTGTTTATCTGTGTGAGAAAAGGCGTCTGGCTTGCAACCCTACCCCATAGCCCAGACACATGGAGATTTGTTTGTTTTTCAATTGAATTGTACAGGTTGTAGGTCACATTAAAGTTGGTAAAAGTTTTTGAAATGATTTATTGTGGTCTCATTTTTATATCACAAAAAACTAGCATTTTAACAGGGGTGTGTACACTTTTTATATCCATTGTATATGATTATTCCAACAAAATAATAAAGCATTTACATGGAAAAAAGAAATATTAAAACATGGTCTCCCCTTCCCCATTGACATATTGAAAGGGCTGTGTTGTAGATTTAAAGATTTGTTTTTATATAGTTAAAACGTGGATTCTTTAATACAGTTGCTTCTGATTATAATTTGATTACCGCATGCATTCTGCTTGTTGTATTAAAAATGTCTAACAAAAAGGCAGAGAAAGATGAGACTCACTAAGCAGCTGTCTTTGTGCTTTAAAAATGCCCTTTGCTGGGGTAGTGCAGATTCTCTACATACCATTGTCCGCTGCTTTGAAATGCAGAGTAGACTGTTAGCAGCACTTCCTACGCTAGGAAATCTGGCAAGTACAGTAGCTTGACAATTGAGTTCAGGACCAGTGTGGATGGTATGAGATGTCAAGGCCTGACTATTTGCAGGTCGAATTTATTTTGCCTCCATACCACATGCAAGATGCACTGAACGTAATGAGTTGTACTTTAGAACTATAGTTACATTGTAAACCTTAGAATTGTGCTAAAGTTGTATGGCAACTATGTGTGTTCAGATGTTTGTAATGCCCTAGTCAGCAGTATCAGTGCTAGTGATTTTGAGGCTGACATACATAACATTTTTGCACTAGAATTTAAAGCAGGATAGCAGCAGCAGCAAATTGTGGTACCATAAATGCTTCTGAGCCACTGCTTAGCTTGGCTTTGTGCACTCGCTGTAAAAAAGTTTTTAAAGCTACTGCAGTCTGTATGTACTACTGTTATTGTGTAGTTACTGTTTTCCTTTTGTTGTTCTGCCACTAAGTTTGATGTTTCTGCTGTAATTACCTTTTGGCAGCCTGCGTATCTCTCTGTCTGGCACATCAATCCCCCTAAGAACTGTGACTTTTCATCCCATGATCCTGCTACCATTCATGAGAATGCTATGAGAAACTCCTAAAACTCATTTTTACCTATAATGATACATGACAGCTCTACTGGCCATATGTTGGGGGAATCCTGACACACCCCAGCCCTGAATGTCCATATTAATTCCCTAGCAGAGGTCAGTCCACAGATGTATTCCTCTATTACTAAGGTTTCTGTTTGCACTGGCAGCTGCTGTATTTAGCTTCTGTACTATTCACAGCTAGTATTCCCTCTGTTCCTACTTCTAGACAGTATGAGAACATTTGCTAACAGCAGTAACATTTTTGCTACCTTTCAAACAAATTCTTCAGTAGGCATATCTACTATGATGTTGATCTGTTTATACACAACAGTTTCCATGCATGCACACACTGGCTGCAGCACCTGATATTTGCTGGTCCACTTCTGTCCCTTCCCACCACCAGGTCAGTTCAGTTAAAATTAATAACACCCATCCTCTTACCCACTAGCCGTTTAAGTTGTCACCACCCAACAAATGCATGTCAACTCCAAAAAACAACTTTTCTGCTTATTACATTCTTAAGTAATGAATGTTATACAATATCCTTATATTCTTGCATTCCCTAGTATTATCTGCACATTCTCCTCAACAAAAACCTTGTGCCACCCATCTATTCTCAATCTCTTCTTTTCCATACCTGTTGTACACTTCCAGAAGCTAGTTGTCCAATCAGCTTCTTTCAAACAACCCCCATCTAAACACAATATAATATATTTAAAGCAGCACTCTACCTAGTTTAGGTAATGTCCTCATCCTAATAGTCTTATATCAGCCCTTCCCACCTTTAATGTGACCTATAACCTGTACAGTTCAATTGAAAAGCAAACAGATCTGTTATATAAAAAACATACATTAAGCTGGTTGCATAAGTGTGCACACCCTTAAACGAATACTTTATTGAAGCACCTTTTGATTTAATTACAGCATTCAGTCTTCTTGGGTAGGAATCTTATCAGCATGGCACATCTTGACTGGGCAATATTTGCCTACTCTTCCTTACAAAAGCCCTCCAAATCTATCAGATTGCGAGGGCATCTCTTGTGCAAAGCTCTCATCAGGTCACCCCACATATTTTCTATTGCATTTAGGTCTGGGCCATTCCAAAACTTTAATTTTCTTCTGGTGAAGCCATTCTTTTGTTGTTTTGGATGTATGTTTGCAGTCATTGTCATGTTGAAAGGTGAAATTCTTTTTCAGCTCTCTAGCAGATGCCTGAAGGTTTTGGGACAAAAGTGACTGGTATTTGGAACTGTTCATAATTCGCTCCACCTTGACTATAATCTGACTTCCAGCTGAAGAAAAGCAATCCCAAAGCATGATACTGCCACCACCATGCTTCACCATGGGGATGGTGTTCCTTTGGTGATGCGAAGTGTTTTTGCGTCAAACGTCTCATCAGACTATAACACATTTTCCCACATGCTTTTGGGAGACTTGATGTATTGTTTTGTGATTTTTAGCCAGGTCTGAATGTTTTTTTTCTGTGTAAGAAAAGGCTTCAGTCTTACAAGCCTACCCCATAGGCCAGACATATGGAGAATACAGGAGATTGTTGTCACATGTAGTACACAACCAGTACTTGTCAAAAATTCCTGCGCTGTAGGTCTCTTGGCAGCTTCCTTGACCAGTTTTTGTCTTGTCCTTTCATCAATTTTGGAGGGACATCCAGTTCTTTGCAACATCACTATTGTCCCATATTTTCTCCATTGATGACTGTCTTCACTGTGTTCCATGGTATATCCAATGCTGTGGAAATTATGTTGTACCCTTCTGACTGATACTGATGCATTTCAACAATGAGATCCCTTTTATGCTTTGTAAGCTCTCTGTAAGCCATGGCTAGTAGGCAACTGAGTAAATGCCAGGAAAATCCTACTAGGACAGCTGAACTTTATTTGGGGTTAATCAGAGTCTCTTTAATTGTGTACCCAAGAAGACTGAATGCTGTAGTTAAAAAAGGTGCTTCAACAAAGTATTAGTTTAAGGGTGTGCACACTTATGCAACCAGTTTATTGTACATTTTTATTTTTTTCCCCTAACAGATTTGTTTGTTTTTCAATTGAATTGTACGGGTTATAGGTCAAATTAAAGGCGGGAAAAGTTTTGAAGTTCTTATATCACAAAACCTGACATTTTAACAGGGGTGTGTACCCTTTTTATATCCAATGTCAGTGTAATTTTTTTGTCAAAAAGCTTTGTTTTTTCTTCTTCTAAACTTTAAAACAATTCTATCTTATCTTCCTTATCCATCGCTTATTATTTAGATAATTTTCTTTCACTTTTCCTACTCTAAATACTATTAGTATTCCTATCCACTAATCTACACTTTGTGTAGTCAGTAGTTGCAACTGTTATTTTCTTTTTTCTGTATTCTTTTTTTCCACTGTTTCTTGTTATAAAAAAATAATATAATAATATAAATAGTTTTTTTAGGCAATATAACTGTCACTTTAGCCATGATTCCTTATAGTGGGGTTTATTAACTGCCTTAAATATGGGCATAAAATTCCATTCTTGGACGCTCAGACGCACTTGTGTGTACTGTCTACCTCCATTTACAGGAGGACTATGCCATGTGTCACAGATTTTATCAAAGAGCGCTTACTGAGAGAAATAAATTTATTCTTAAAGGCATGCTGCCTACCTCTTTTGAGGAAATCTTATTTGGACTTTCTTCTATAAAAAAAGTCAGTCACCCTATTGAAGTCCTTCCTCATCATTTTCAAAGGCTTCGGAGCAGGCTACATTCTGAACTTAAAAGAAAAAAGGCAAAAGCTTTGGATCAGACTTCATCCTTGGATCCAAAGTATAAAGAAAAATCTTCCTCAGATCTAACCTTAACATTTGGGATAGTCTGCATTTGAGGTTATGGAGAGGGCCCTGTCTACATAATTGATAGATGGTTCCTCCCCCTGCATTTGAGGTTATGGAGAGGGCCCTGTCTACATAATTGATAAATGGTTCCTCCCCCTTCAAAACTTCAACCTGTTCCCTTTCCATCGCTGCACTTGGAATCTCACCTTTCTTCTCCAGTGGGACAACTGGTACTGATACCCCAGGTTTCCCAGAGTGCCCCTATTTGTTCTGATACCTCCCCAGAGCATCCCACTGAGGAAGTCCCTAAGAAGAAAACATGCAAGAGGAAGCACTTAGATTCCCCAGAATCTGTCACAGAAGATACAGATTTTGATGAAGGTGAAGGGTCCCCATGGTCACCTCCTGATGATGTCTCCTTTGGAGACGTTCTAGAAATTCTGAAACGGAGAGGTGTCTGGAAGTCCAGCAACCCTTTGTTTGAAGAATCTGTACGCTTGGAAGTGTTTGGTACCATCCCATCTACCTCCTAGGTAACTCTGAAGTTTTGGGCTAAAGGGATGTCTGTTGATGCCATGGTCATGGTTGTGGCCACTAAAAAGGAAATAGCTGAGGACAGTTCCACTGTCCATCCCCCAACAAGGAGTATCAAATGATGGATAGGTTTGGAAAGTATGTCTGTGCTTCAGCAACCTTCACCTTAAGGTCACTGAACTATCTGGCACATTTCACCAGGTTACAGAGGGACCTGATTATCAGACACCCACTCAAGATCCGTTTCTAAAGAAGTACAAGCCTCTGTCAATTCTCAGTTGGATACTCTACAATCGATATGCAGCTCCTGCATGAGTCTCATTTCTCATGTAGCAGAAGGAACCTCAAGGGCAGCAGGTTCAGGCGTTTCCATTAGGGGACACGCCTGGATGTGCTTGTGTGATTTTGCGGAGCCCTTCATTTGTTAATGCTCCCTTTGACGGCACTTCTTTGACACCAAAATAAAATAAACTTTATCCAGGTGTGAGAAGGATGGAAAGACCCTGTCTGCCATGGGCATATGTTTTTCCATCCCTCAGCGATCCTTTTCAAGGAATCATCAAGGTGGAGGAAAGATGTGATTTAAAAAGTCCCAAGAGCCTTTACAGTACATACGTGAAAGAGGTTCCCCCAGGGGCAGAGGGGGGGATTTTAATGGTAAACATTGCCCACATGGCAGAGGTAGAGCACAAAATCAAGGGTCCACGGATTCGTTCTTTCATAGACCCTTCCAGCACTCCTGAAAGGAAGCCCAATTGTCCCCCACTGGAGGCAGTCAGGGGTCATTTTTCCCTGCACCAGAGAGCCTGGATAGAGATAACAGATACTTGGGTGCAAAAGATAATTTCCAGACGTTATATTATATACCCTTGTCCCTTCCTCCTCCATTCAAAGAAAATCCCTGATGTTCCATCAAGTTAGAGGCAACAAGCAGCAATTCAAATACAAAAACTGCTAGAAAAATCCAAGAGGCCCCCCCAAACCAGCTAGAATCCAGAACTTACTCAAGATTCTTTTTTAGTGCCAAAGAAAATGGGACTGGAGGCCAGTTTTGGATCTCAGCAACTTAAACAAGTCTATTTGAAAAACAAGTTCTAAATGGTCACGATTCGGTCCATTCCTCCATTTTTGGAAAAGGATGACTGGATGTGCTCAGTAGGCCTTCAGGATGCAGTGGCAGTGGGCAATCTCATCCAACTGCTTTCTCATAGCAACGCACATCCAGTGTGATAGCAGATAAACTGAGCAGTTGCATTCTTTTACCCCATGAATGGTTCCTCAACAAGAAAGTGATGGAAATGATTTTCCATCAGTGAGGCTAGCTTTGCTGCAATCGTTTTGTCTCTTCCCCTAAATAACAAATGCAGCAGCTACTTTGTCCTAATCCTTCCTCAGGGGGATTCACCAATAGATGCTGTACTTCACAGTTGGCCCCCTGGTCTACTTTATGCCTACCCACCAATCCTATTGATTCCCACATTCCTACAGAAAGCTGGTATGTTGAAGAACAAAGTCATCCTCATTGCACCTTACTGTCCTCAACAGATTTGGTTCCCCTTCCTTTAGCCTTACTTGCTTCACCAACCTTGGATTCTGGATCCAACTGCAGACATTGTCTAATCCGACAGGCATGATCCAGCCACATATAACAAATCTGAAGTTGACAAAGCTGACAACTGGGCTTCTCCAGTTCCATTGATAGCCAAGCAACCTATGCTCTCTTCTGTCCGAAACTGTTGTTATTCCCTCTTAAACCACCTATGAGGAATTATATGCTAATAAGTGGAAAAGATTTATTTACTGGACTATTCCAAATCATATTGACCCTTTTTCTGCACCTTCACATAATGTTCAAGAATTTATAACCTTTATTTTTAATGAAGGGGCTAATTCATTTACAGTTAAGGTTCATCTAGCAGCAATTTCTAATTTTCACATCAAGTTTGATGGCTCTTCACTTCTCCTAAGCTTTACAAGGCTTTTCTAAGAGGCATGCTGTTATTGAGACCTCCTTTTAAATATCCTACTCCTCCATGGGATCTGAATCTGGTACTGCAAGCACTAATACACCCCCCTTTTGAGCCTAAAGATAAATGTGATCTTAAACATCCATCTTGGAAAACCTTATTCTTAGTGGCCATTGCTTCAGCCAGATGAATTTCTGAAATTCAGGCCTTATCCTCAAAACCGCCGTATCTGATCTTTCTTAAGGATAGAGTTACGAGCCAGTTCATCCTTCCTTCCTAAGGTGGTGTCTGGATCTAACTTCAACCTGCCGATTAATGTACCAGTATTTTTCCCTGAGTGAGATGTTCAAAGGCAGTTATGTTTTCATTTACATAGAACAAAAGAAATCAGAGCTACTGATCAATTATTTGTTTCTTATGCAGATGTAAAGTTGGGTAATCCAGTAACCAAAGTAACTTTTGCCAGATGGCTTACTGACTGCATCTCATTTATTTACAATAAATTGGGTATCACCCTACCAAGTCGAATATGCGCTCACTCAACCAGATCCATGGCAACTTCCTTACTTTTTTAAATTGGAGCTTCCATGGATGACATTTGTGCAGCAGCAACTTGGGCTTCTCCCCCTACCTTCATTACTCCTTACAATTTGGATTTGGTCTTCAGAGGGAGAGCATTGTTTAGTTGAATAGTGCTCAAAAACATCCTTCCTTGTGTCCACCCTAGAGCTAAGGTAGCTGGGGACCCAGTCTTATTAGTTGAGGATTGAATGAAAATTGACATCAGATAAAGAAGTTATGTACTCACCATAATGTTCCATCTGTGTTGTTGATTTTCTACTGGTGAGTGCTGGAAATGTACTCGGGTTGAGTAGCTTTTAGATTAAAGATGCCAGAAGGAGAGAGATTTCAACTCCCCTAATAGTAGTGAGTTTATTTTAGATTTTGTTTTGGTGATCTGCATGTTGAATTATAGACACTGATCTAGCCAAATCTGAAGTTATTTAAAAGTTGGAATTTGATTATAATGTTTCATTGAGGTTGCACAGAGTTCAGTTCATGTGGATTTGATAATAGTTTGCACTTAGATATAAAGAGCATGAATTTGAATGTTTGCCCCAAATAAATTTAGGTGCCAAAGTCATGGACTGAAACTAAATGCCAAAAAAAAAATGCATTAATGTTAATTTTGGGAAGGGAACTCCCACATTAACAATATGCCCGTAACAATTGACCCAGCTGTTCAGGATTTGGGAACTTAACATGGACAGTAACCTAACTTTTGACCAAGACATGCCCATTTTTTATGAAAATCCTTCTATATTGGACAGCTTATAAGCAAAGGGGTTGTGTCTAGATCTAAGGCTGTCATTGTCCCCCTTTACTCCGTCCTCATTAGGCCAGTCATTGAATATAATGCTTGCTTTGGCATTGTCCAGACACATGCAACAACTGGAATGCCCAGAGAGATACCTTACTAAAAGGATACAAGACCTAAACAACATGGACCAACTCAAAACCCTGTCACTATGCTCTGTATCCTCCAGACTGCTAAGATGTGTGACCCATGTCTGGCATTCGAGGCGTGTTCTGGCCCAGTACTGATGGATTTATTGCACATCAGGAAGTCAAGTGACATCAGAAATACTTGGTCTAGGAATCTAAATCTCTTCTGCAGCATCATCACAATGGTTTGGGGGGGGGGAAATGTATTGTTTTGCAGAGGATACCACTAGTCTGGACAAACTCCCCATCCATGTAAAACAAGGTTTCATCCCTGACCATATTCAAACTCGGCTTGGATCTATGGATGAGACACAAAAGATTTACCCCAGGATTGCCCCTGGTACTAATGGACAGAGGCAGCTCCTAAATGCTTTATCCTATGCATGGGTCCCCTAAAGTTATTTATGGTATAATCTGACTTATACTTATTAGGAGTAATATATAATTATTGACTATGAGATGGGCAAGGCCAGTCTGTAATCAAATGGGATGGATTAATTCAAGCACAAAAAGGGAATTTAGCCAGGCTTAAAATGGTTCTCAAGGGCAGCTAGCCTAGTACTTAGATATGGATCCATTTTTTTCCAGTGTTGAGGATAAGTTTCTTTTTGTTCAGCCAGCTGTAAGGTTATCTTCCAAGTCTCTTTGATGGACTTGATCTGTCATCAGCATAATGTGCTGGGGGACATCCCCGGGGAGCCTGTTGATAAACAATGATAGTTGTTGTTGTGTCTTTCGGCTTTTCCCGGTTAGGGGTCGCCACAGCGGAACTCCGGTCTGCTAATGATTGGCAGTTGATTTTTATGTGCTGAGTTGCCAGCCCTACCGCACAACCTTCAACGAAGGTACGCCCATTCACGCATGTCTCCACAGAAGACGCTTTAGCTGAGAATCGAACAGGACAACATCTTGCTGTGAGGTGACAACGCTACCGCAGCACCACCACCACGGATAAACAATGATAGGCGTATTCTTGATTTACCACTTAATTCACCATTTGTCACCTTTATTCCTATAAACAGTGATAGGAGTAAAGGTGACAAATGGTCAATTGAGTGGTAAATCAAGAACATCTTAAAAAGAATTTTACACACAAAACCACTACAGCATTTTGTATCTCAAAGTAAGACTTGAACCTTTTGACACAGAAATTAACTTTACCCCTTTTCATAATGCAAAAGACAATAGAAAAGAGGATTATTTCTTGAAAGACATCTTTCACAGTGACAATAACCCTCCCCCCAGTCATAAAGATTTCTGAGCTCCAAGCATTAATGTACACAATACCCTAGACTGTTTTCCCTTTGGGTAGAGCAGAACTGAAAAACAATTCACACTTTTCATGTGTTAAGTGACATCAGCTATTTCAGCGCAGTCAGTATATGAGCTTGTTATCTCATTACTAAGAAAAAGGAGTAATATTTCTATACGGTCATGATGTACATGTACCACTAAGATAGTGTATGAAAATAAGTAATGATTTGAGGATATTTTCATAAGGTATGTTTATCTTTTGTACACTGAAATAGGAGTCTTCATGTTACTTAACAGACTATTCAAATGGCTCACCTATTGTGGTGTTTTTTATTGATAACAGCACAGGCACCATTAGGGCACATTCTGCTCTGGCTATTTCCACATCTGCATATTTTGAGACTGTCTCAGCACAAGACATATGGGAAAGTGTAGCCCTGATGTTCTTTCACACATCTGTAAAATACTACAAACTAGATGCCCAGTCTTAGGGCAGATAGTAGTAGTGCGACTCTTCAGTGGACCCTGTTTTAGCTGTCTAGTACCACAAATTATTCCAGACCTCAGGTGTGAGACTCAAATTCGCAGGTCCTAAATGTCTAAAAATACACTATAGTTCTGGTTTAAAAACATTGAACTCTGAAACACCACAAATGTGTTTTGTTCTGTTTTTTTTTTTTTTTTTCCCCCCCAAGGTGGCTTAATTTCAAGTTGGAGGGGATATGCCCCCATACCTTTATTTATTTATTGACATGTGTTAACTGGGTTGATCCAGCTGGGCTTGTGGCCTATTTTCAGTGGAGACTCAAGGAGAAAAGCTCCAAAAAAAAAACACAAACTGTTTAGAGAATCGAACATTTGAGTAAAAATATGGTCAGAATCATTTATACAAGAATATTAGAGGGATAAAGCAGAAATGTGAACACTTGATAACTACATATCAATATTTTTACAGACTAAAAAAATATATTTACAAAAAGAGTAAAGTCCAACAGTATTGATTGTAGAGTTTAATAAGTATCCTCAATAGTGGAGAATTTAGCTATATGTGGAGGGACCGAGAAGGTATACAGTAGGGTTGTGGGGAGCTTAAGTAGGGGCTTGACAAGGACATATTTTGGAATTGAGAAGATGAAGTTTGAGTTTTTCTTTAAAGTGGGATGGGTGAATGATGGAACAAATGTCTCTTGGGAGTTTGTTTCAGGCTTGGGTGATTTAGTGTTTATATAGGGGTTTGCCAGATAATTTTTGGGGGTTGGTAGATTTGTAGTAGTTGCTGATTCGAGGTATGGAGAGTCCGTGGAGGAGTATAGATAGAGATGAAGGAAGAGAGAGCAGGGCAGGGTGAGAGTTTGTAAAGAATGAAGTGTAACATTCGAAGTTGTGACACCAGTAGAAGATGGGGGAATTCTAACCAGTGGAGTGCATTTAGGGCAAGGCAGTGATGTGTATTGTATGGAGAGTTTGTGATAAATCTAGCTATCCTTTAGTAAGTTTGTTGGAGTTTGTTTAAAGTAGTAGTTTGGATGCTGGTGAGTACTGGGGCAGTATATAGAAGGGGAGGAGGAGAAGAGCATGTGCAAGGCTGAGTCTGGGATTTGTAGTTAAATTTTTTTTTGTTGCGATACAGTAAACCAAGTTTCTGGTGAGTCTTTTTTATGCTTTGGAGGATGTGCAATTTGAGTTCATCATCCTTGATGACCCCAAGGAGTTTAGTGTGAGCTTCAGATTGGATAACTGTGTTATTAAAGAAAGTAATAGTAAAGGTAGAATTGAGGTAAGTGAGAAATCGGGGGGGGGGGGATAAAAAGAGTTTGGTCTTTTTAGGGTTGAGAATGAGTAGATTCTTGGACAACCACTGTTCAGTGGATAGGAAGGTCTGTTGAGTAAGAGTGTGGAGATTGGAGATATTGTCTGAGATGGGGATGAGAGTTGAGTCATCTGCATACTGGATGAGGGGACTGGATGAGGGAGGATTGTTTACAACAAGTATAGAGATCATTGGTAAAGACATTAAATAGGTGGGGACCCAGGATGGAACCTTGTGGTACTTGGGACAGGTATGAATAGAGAAATGGAAGACAAGCCATTTAACAGACTGGTGCCTGCAGGATAATTAACTGGAGAATCAGGCAAGGGAGGAAGAAGATAGACTGAGATCAGCAAGTTTAGATAGCGGTAAGGGATGGGAGACTGTATCAAAGGCTTTGAAAAGGTCAGGGAAGAGACATGATATTAGTTTGTTATTGTCTAGGGCCTTGGCAATGGTATGTGTAAGGGATAAGAGGGCAGTAGTTGTGCTTTGGTTGGGATGGAAACCATGCTGAGTGGAAGTATGAAGGTTATGCTGGAGGAGGTATTTGAGTAGTTGTGAATGGATACATTTTTCGAGAATCTTAGAGAAGGGAGATGCTATAGGTTAGTAATTAGATGGGTTTGTAGAGTTTCCATCTTTATGCAGGGGAATAGTGAAAAAGGATTTCCATAGGGTAGGGACGGTGGATTCCTGAATAGATCTATTGATTCGTATAGATACTGGATAGGCAATGGAGTCAACAGCAAGTTTGAGGAAGGTAGGAGGTAGATTGTTAGTGGAGGGAGAGCAGGGTTTGAGTTTGTGAAGATGAGATCTGATGTAGAAAGTAGGAACCGGATGTGAAGAGAATAGTTGTTTGTTAGAAGGATTGGGAGGGGTAGGCAGAGAAGTTGTGTTACAGTTGGATGGTATGAGTGTTTGAATGGTTTCAATAAAGTGTTTATTGAGAAGAGTAGCAGTTTCCAGAGGAGATGTATTTGGGTAAGGGCAGGGAGTTGAGGGGCAGCCTGGAGAGAGAATTTTGTTAATAGTATACCATAACTTGTGAGGGTTAGATTTGTTATTGAATTGGGCAGAGTTATAAAAGGACTTTTTGTCATTATTGGTTTGTTTGTTTGTAAGATTTCTGACGTGTCTATAATTATGTAGCAGAGGCAATTCCTTTATTTTGATCCAGGCTTTCCAAGCTCTATCTTTAGCGTAAGGACTTAGTTTCTTTTGAGAGCCAAGGAGCATAATTGGGTTTTATTCTAACATTCCTAGAGGAAGCAAGGGAGTTCAGGGTATTCAGGAAGATGCTATTGAACCTAGTATCTGTGTCATTGAGAGAGATTTGTTTAAGGATGGACCAGTCAACGGTGGATAGAATAGAGTTGAATTGGACTACATTAAAATTAGAGTTTTCTGCAATCTCTATAAAGGTGGGATTTGGGGGGTTGGATGGGGTATCTAAGGACCAAGGTGGGGAGGTGGTCGCTAAGTTGGTCTGGTAGGGTAGTGAGGTTGTGGTAGTGGTGAGGGAAGTTGGTGAGTATCCAGTCAATTATGGAGCTGGAAGATGAGTTTTTATGGAGGTGGGTGAGCGAAGATATCAGTTGATGGAAACTATGCAGGTTGATGCTGAGTTGTGGAGAGTCAGTTTTTCCTTAGACCAATCTAGGTTCACGTCGCCTAATATGAGGGTTTCATAGGGAGTATTGTGGGAAAACCAGGATAAGATATTCTCTAAAGGGAATGGATTGCTTCCAGGAGGGATATAGATGGCAGCAACAGCTAATTTTCTGTGAGGGTTAAGGTGGCAATTAAGGATGATGAGTTCAGCTAGGTGAAAGTCAGAAATGGGTGTGAGGAAAGGTGAGAGATTGAGGCTATTGGAGTGGAGGATGGCTACACCACCCCCTTTTTTGGGACTCTATCAGAGCGATAGATATTATAGCTTTGTGGAAGAATTTCATTGTTAGTAATATGTGGGTTTCAGATAAGGAAAGGATGTGAGGGTTTGTATGCGTTATCCAGGCATGGAAAGTGGTGATTTTGTTGGTTAGGCTTTGAATATTTAGAGAGCATATTGCCAGGTGCTTGGATATGGATGAGTTTAGTGTAAGAGGCTAGGTATGGTGAGAGGTGTTTTGGGAAGGAAGGGAGGTAAGAGATCAGGAGGTTGTTTGATTGAGGGGAGAGGGGGAGGGGCCAGTGTTGGGGTGGACATCCCCAGATATGAGTAAGTTATTCGTGGGAAGAGGAAGTACAGTAGTACATAGATGTAGTTTGTGTAACTTGGGTTTAGATTTGTAGGTAGGAGGATGGATTTGCAATATAGACAGTCTGTGAAGAGAAGAGGTGGAGAGGTTGAAAAGGGCTGGGGTGATATGAAAGTAGAATGAGTGTCAAAGGTATAGGAGGTAGGAGAGCATAAAAGAGAGTAAGGAAGGTGTGAGTGATAAGAGGTTAGAGCAGAGCGAAGAAGTAGGATTGAGGTGGTGATGATAAGTTGTTTCATTTTTGATGGAGGGTGTAGGGGTTATAGACAGGCTGTAATAGTAGGGGAAGGAAGTGATGTATTTGGAGTCTGACAGTAAGTTTGTCAGTGGATGTTGGGGAAGGAAGTTATAGAGGGTTATAAATGGTATAATAGTGGAAGGAAGTGATATATTTGGAGTCTGACAGGAAGTAGTTTGTCAATGGATGTTTGGGAAGGAAGGGGAGGGAGTGGATGGTATAAAAGAAATTGTAATGGGGTGGGTGGGAACAGGGATAGGGTACAGAGGCGCCAGAAGCTGTTGAAGACTTGGGGGGCGGAGGGTGAGAGGGGCACTTAGTGATCTAAAAAGGGCAATTATTTTAAAACTATTTACTACCACAACATAGGTTCACTTGGAGGACATTTTAAGCTTTGCCAGTTTCCCTTTTGGTGCTTGAATTAACATTTCCTGATTGGTCTTACCTATCCCATAGCTGCTAATTGTATATTAGCCCTGGTGAGAATAAATGTGATCATACTATAGATAATTTGAGGGGACCCATGTAAGGGATGCAGCATTTAGGAACTGTCACTACCCATTAGTGGCATGAGAGGCAATCCTGGAGTACATTTTCTATTACCCATCCTTAGATCCAAATGCATTTGAATATGGACAGGGATGAGCTTTGTTTTACTTGAATAGATAGTCTGTTCTGGAACAATAGTAGCCTCTGTGATATATATCCATCTCTCCACAACATTCAGTTTAGATACATGTACTGAGTATTTCTGATACCATTTGACTTGCTGATGTTCAGCAGGTGCATCTGTATTAGGTCAGAGAATGGCTTGTATGCCAGACATGTCACCTCTTAGCACTCTGTAGGATACTGAGTATAGTGATAAATCTTTGAGGCGGTCCGTGCAAGACCTAATTGTTTAGGACTTGTATCCTTTTTAGTAAAGTATCTCTGTGGCTATTCCAATTATTGCATGGGTCTGGACAGATACATGCCAAAATGGGCATTATACAAAATGATTGACCTGATGAGGACTTTGTAAAGTGGGGACAATAACATCTCTAGATCTAGTCACAATCAATTTGTTTGTAAGCTGTGCAATATATAAAGACTTTCTTATGGTTCTGGGCACATACTGGTAAAAAGTTAGGTCACTGTGCAGACAAGTTCCCAAATGCCAAACAACCGGGTCATTTCTCAGGGGGCATTGTCAATTTGGCAGTTCCCTGGAGTAGATGACTTCCCAAAGGATATGATACTGTATTTTTTGGAGTTTAGTTTCAATTCATGATTCTGGCACCAGTTACTGTTTGGGACAAACCTTCCTGCATGATGGTTAAGTCATTTGGGGATTCAGTAACTGCTCCTAACTTGCAGTCATCCCAGACTTAGTTGGTCAAAGCCCTTTAGTATTTCCTTTTACTTTTAAGATGTATATGCCAAACAAAAGGTCTCAGCACCGAACCCTAGTGCACTCCATTGGCAACTGGTCTCTCTTCCTATTTTGATCTCCTGCATCCTGTGAGCAAGCATACATGTATGCATTCTTTGATTCACCTTCCTGATTGTATTAAATTATATTCTTTGTATAGTACAGCACCACTTGCCAGAATGTGTTTTAAATTTGAAGTTAGGAACAGTCTTCTAGTAAGCAATTAAACAAAATGTGTGAACCAATAATGACAAAACTACCCATTTCAGAAAATTTCAGCCATAAAAGGCCACTTAAACTTCTGTCATTACAATCCACCAATATCAGTTTGTTTGTGTCTTTCGGCTTTTCTCGGTTAGGGGTCGCCACAGCGGAACTCCGGTCCGCTAATGATTGGTAGTGGATTTTTACGTACCGGGTTACCAGCCCTGATGCACAACCTTCAACGAAGGCATGCACCATTCACGTATGCCTCCACACAGAAGACACTCTAGCTGAGAATCGAACGGGACAACATCTTGCTATGAGGCGACAATGCTACTGCAGCACCACCACCGCAGCAAAATCTCTGCAGAAGTAAGTTATCTAAATAATTCCACATTAAAGTGATCTGTAACAAATGAAGTGGTTGCTGCTAGCAAACAATTTTATATTTCTTTATTTCATCTACAAAAAAAGTGCCCGTTGCCCTTGAAGAATAAATTGCCTATACTACATTAAAAATAAATGATAAGCTAGTAATTTTGCAATGGGGAATGGATGGCAAACTGATAACAGAAACATAGTTACTAGGTAACTCCTCCAAATGAGGCCATTCATAGGACTGCAGCATCCACTCCCTTTAAAGTGCAACACAGTACAGTATCAGCAATCCATCTGCATACTGTGGGAGTAGAACCCACAGCCTTCTGCATCAAAAGCAAGTATAGTACCTGTTATGCTACTTACAATGCAAATGACTTAGCATAAGTAGCACTAAACTTCTCTTCCCCTGAAGCTCTCAGCTCTTTGTAAAATCCACTTGACACTCAACTAAATCTCTCAACTTCGCAGCACAAGAAATCTGGAAAAAGCCAAAAATTATTGGGGGGGGGGGACAAAAGCCCAAAACCAGGGACACATTTTAAATATAGCTTGTATAGTCTTAGAAAGTTGCTAAAATAAAGTGTTATGTGTTACCGTGTGTTTCCTGAAAGATAGGAAGATTGAAACTTAACGGGCTATCATTCTGTAGTGAATTCAGTTATTGCTGATTTGCTGGAAAACCACAAATTTTAAGAGGAACAGACCAAAAGTATGAGCCAAATATTCTGTGAAAATCTTGACAGTTGAGAGCTATGGACTCATCTGCCTGACTCACAAGTGGTGGCATGGGTGGAGAATTCAGGCTTTTGTTTGAGCCTGAGTGACACTAACTACCAGATATACCTAACTGGGACATTTTACACACACACACACACACACACACACGCATGGCAGCAGCAGAACTCCTGCAAATAAAAGAACAAGACTCTCCTTACTGGCATGACTTTGGCTCTGGCAGCACCAACAGAACAGTGGCAGCATAACTCCTGTAACACAGAGCAATAAAAGAACGAGAACAGCTAGTTTAGTTAGTTTAACTTCCAGATGCAAATCCATGTTAGCGTCAAAACTCCAGTTCATTAAATTTTCCTGCAGCTGTAAAAGTGGGGTGGGTTCCCCCTCCCCCTGGCTCTATGGTTCTGGCACCCATGATGGGGTAGGGGAGCGGAGTGAGCCTGAGCGGAGCAAGGGTGAATGGAGTGGGCAGGGCCAGGTCAGCAGTGTGAAACAGCACTGAAAATAACAATCAGAAAAGTAGCAACTGTGAAAATCAGAGCTGAGGAGGTAAGAAGAGAGCAACCTAGAAATGGAAATGTTGCGGATATAAATTTAAGGACAGGAGACAAAAGGTACAGAAGATGTACTAGGGGTTAAATAGCATGCTAGAATGTGGCTGGCAACATTAAACCTGCATATACTGGAACTATTGAGAGTTAAAATAACGTTAAACTAAAAGATATTGGTAATATTGTTAGTTAAAACAACAAGGAATATGGTAGACTGCTGGCATTGTGCTTCCTCCTGGTGGCCAAAGTAAGTTACTACAGCCAGAAAAACTAATCTGTGTGTGTGCTCACCTGCACTTTAGTAATACTTTAACTCTTACTACTAGCTTTAAGATCACTGTTCTTCAGAGTAATATATCTGATACTGCAATTTAATACTTTTATTTCCCCATTCACACTTGTAGTGCCACTGTTCCATGGGACATAATTACAGCTCATAATCTCAACAGGCACCCCAAAAGCTTAGTACCCAGACTGTGCCTATTCGTTTTGGTAGTGCCAGAGGCCTCCCCAAGAAAGCTAAATTTTTGATGTCTACAGTAGATTTCCTAGGGAGAGGTATCTGCAAGAGGAAATTCTTCTTAACAGCTTTCCTGCTAAAATCTGTATATAGCTCTTGATGAGCCAGAGGAAGCAGAATGTAAGAAACTACCACTGGTTATTGACATAGAGAAAGCATTCAACAGAGTAAGTAGGGATTTTAATGAGTAGGGCAATGGAAGCATTTGTATTTGCTGATAGAATAATAAGGTTAATTAGGAAGATATATGAGGGATCAGAGGCAAAAATTAAATTTGGAGGGTTCTTCTCTGGTACGTTGTGTCTGAACAGAGGAACCATGCAGGGTTGTCCTCTTTCCCCTTTGTTATTTGCATTATATTTGGAGCTATTGGCAAAGAAAATAAGGTATCCAGAAATTCAAGGATATAGTTGGTATAGTGATCAGAAAATGATGGTTTTACTTGCAATGGATATTATTTTGTACCTGATAAAACCAGAAAAGGACATCTTAGTGTTGTGAAACATTCTGAGACAGTTTCAAGTCTTGGGATATAAAATGAATACAGGCAAAACAAAAGATATAGCTGTAAACTGTGTACCTGCAAATAAATTGTTTCAGGAATACCCATATTTTTGGAAATGCGATAAAATGAAGCAGTTAGGAGTATGCGTTAAAAAGGATTCTGTTATGGCAGCTAAGGGCATGTGGGAACAGAATAAACAAAAGCTAATGCAAAAACTGAGACACTGGAAGCTCTTGTTTATGGATATGGATGGTAAGATACAAGCAGTAAAAATGTTATAGTCCCTCGGGTCAGGCGTATGTTTATCAACCAGAGGAGGAGTTGTGGACAGTAATTAATAAACATTTGAAGGAGTTTATGTGGAAGAGGAAGATGGCAAGGGTCGAGTAGGATAAGTTGAGCCTTCCAATAGAAAAAGGTGATTTAGGATTAACTGATTTGAAGGCATATTTTAGAGCTACACAGTTAAAGCACATATACACAACACTAGCAGAAATTTATAATTCAGAGTGGAAAGGGATGATGATGAAGAAGAGGGGAAGTTCAAAAAATAAGAAGAGAGTGGGATTTTGGATGCGGATCCTTAAGGAGAATAACAACATCCATACAGAATATTTTGTATTCTAAGAACTAAACCAGTGTGAGAATGGAGAAAGAAGATTTTGTTAGTATGGATTACTGTAGTTAGGGGTACAGAGAATAAGCAAGAGGGGGACTGAAATTTACTGGAGAAAACTGGCAAAGGAACCAAGGTATTGAGGGCAAATATGTAGAGAGGAAAGGTAATAGAATGGGAAGAAGACACTGGGCAAAGCAAAGGGATAGGGGAATCCTAAGAAAGACCTGTTCTGGTAGAGTTTTTAGTTGAAACTAGAACACAATCTGCTTTTAACAGAGGTATGATTATTAGGGCAAATCCTCAGGTAGATGGCAAATGTTGGAAGTGTGATGGGGGAGAAAGAGGTAAGTGTGAACATATGTTTTGGGAGTATAATGAGTTGGCAGACTAAAAATTACCTACAGAGTATTCTGGCAGAAGTATTGGGTGAGCAAATGGGCATAATTAAGGAAATTATTTTGACCTGGGATACAGTATCTGAATTGCCTAGACATAGTAAGGTTACGTTTAATTCTGGCAGCTGCCAAAAAGCAATTACTAGAAAATGGAAATCAAAGTCTAAACCAACTGTCCTTGAAGTAATGAATATTGTAACAGAGATAAAGAACTTGAAGTTGGATAGTTAGAAAGGGGTTGCAGCAAATTACATAGAAACAATGGAAATTGTGGGAACAATACATGCAGAATAATAATTTGGAGGAGTAGTGAGGTTCAAGAGAAAGCAGAAATTGAGCAATTTATGTGATGTTGGATTGCTGACAATTGTATAAAAAGCACGTGTGTGATGTATGACATTTTTAACTGTTAAGATGGTTTGTTTTCAGTGTGTGTTTGCCTGCCTTAAGTTATAGTTCAATAAAGGTGTTAAAACATCTCTATATGGCTGTAATACGCTTGCATTTATCCATTACTGTCCCAATGCTCTCTTTCTCTCTATATATCTATATATCTATATATATATATATATATATATATATATATATATATATATATATATATGTCTAGAGAGATTTACATGCTTACACAGGCACAAAACACATTAGTCATTGTAAACATTGTCACCAAAAACAGGAATAACCATTAAGGCAGTGGGGGACATACCAAATGTTGAAAAGAGTAGGCTAAGTGATCATGCTTGGATGAAATGGAACACACTTGTTACACTGCTGCAGAAATTTCACCCACAGAGACGTACTGTTGTAGCAAGTGCCTCACACGTTTACATAATAAATCAGCATAAATTAAAAGGTCTGACATTATCAATTAAACAATTCCCTATTTTAAAACTAATGCAACCAACCTTATGCCCTCAGAACTTAAACCATTAAAGGAGTAGAAAGTGTCATTTCCATTCTAACTGCATACTTTTGCTGTCTGCATCACTGCTTTATAATCTGCCTGAACTGTGCAGATTGAAATACTGGCATGCATAAACCTACTGAATAGCTTACCGAAATTAGATTTTTTTTTAAACTTTTGATCAGGGAATGGGCTTCTGATGTGCCTGCTCCTGAATCCCTGCTGTATCATATTAACTTGAGTTTTCAAAGTGTCCATTTGGGGTCCTGATTGTCTGATACTGTGAATCTGTGCTGATGGCCTGCCATTTGCAGTATCTGCACTCCACGCCAGGAGCCATTGCTTTTATTTATGATTGTTGACTAGTTTGTAACAAATGTTTGAAAATCTGTCAGTGTTTGGCTTTCTTCCCATGAAGTGCTCATCATAAAATATGCACACCAACACTGCTGTGACTGTCATGACACAATGACTTAGTAAGCTCTGCCATTACTTTCTTATGTGATTCCTTGGCTAACCAGATGCTTTTCATTTGATTTGCACTGCTAAGAACACAGCAGAAATTTTCTGTAGTTTCCTTTCCCCGATAAATGGGCATACAACTTAAATGTTCTTTATTCACATCCTTGCCGTTCCATGGCTACTTTTACTGGGCATTTACCTCATTCTTCCACAAGCTGTTTGAGGTGAAAATTCTAATCTGATGTTAATCTTCATTCATTCATCACTGATGAGTTGTCAGGTCCTTTCTCGGAACCAAATTGGCCTTATACCAAGCTCGCACCAGCCAAAAACTCTCAAGCTAAGCTTTTGCCCATAGTATCCTTCTCCCTGTTACCTCAGATCTCGTTTGCAGCATAGCTGTAAAGCTGCGTTCAAGCCAGCTCTCAGCTAAGTCTTATATTTTTTGATATTTGATAAAGCTTTGATAAGAATTTCTTGTATTTTCCTTATCTCTATCTCGCATTGTTGCTAGTTTTTACCCTTCTTTTGAGCGTCTGATTTAATTTTTCTTCAAATTACTGTTTGGTAATCTCAGTACCATTGTTGGTAAGGCCTTTCTCCCTACCCGTTGTGGTAATCCTTAAATACCATTGCTGGTATTTCTTCCTTCTTTCCATTACTTCTCTTTACTTTTTCTCTCCAAATATATATATATATATGTGTATATATATATATATATATATATATATATATATATATATATATATATATATATATATATATATAGTCTTCCTTTCTACCTATCACTCCGAATTGTTTGTGAGTGTTCAGTATGTCTGAAAAAAGGGAACTTCAGACTTTAAACAATGCCTGAAATGTAGTCGAAAAATGCCAAACAGTGACTGTTATGAGGATTGTGTGTATTGTTTGACAGTTCCTCATCTGTCTGTGCAACCACCTAGCTCTATTTGCCAGGGATTTAGCTCCCATACTCTGAACGAATGCAGGAATAAATTAATCCTAAAAGGTTTCCTTACAATGCCCTTTTCAGAGGCTCTTTCTGTGTTGGAGGGCTCACCTCCTCCTACGAAAGATAAAAAGAGACCACATTCCATACCTTCATCTCCTTCTGGTGTTAAGGATAAACCTTCTAGACCGAAAATACCCAAATTGTTATCGGAATGGAAATCAGTTTCTATGGCACCGACCCCGGTACCGTCAACTACATTAGTGTCGTTGGCACCTGTTTCAGCACCCACAATGTCTATGGCACCTTCCACAGCTAAACTACAAATTGTCACCTCCTCACCTACCTTGGTATCAAGTGCCGTCATGGCACCTAGCTTACCCATGGTACCCATAACTACTGTGGACACTCCTTCCTCCCTTGTCTCCAATCTCGAGACAGTGGTGCCGTTGGACTGCAGCACAGACCCGATACTCCCTATCAGTGGATCCTTTCCTTCAACGTCCAGAGTCCCCATCGGAGATATCCACCAGATCCACCAGGAGCCTTTCTGAACTAGATGTGGTGTGCCTTATGGACCAGTTGCTGACAGCCAGGGGGATGCCTACACTTTCTAAGACCAAATCCCCCTGTCGAACTCTGGAATATTTCTCCATGGACTCCATCCTATTCTCCTCCTTTGACCTCCTTCCAGGTTTCAAAGCCTTTTACACCAATGCCCTTTTCAGTAACCACATCCTCAGTGCCATTTGTGGATTTCACTGTGGCCCTGGAACTGACCCTTTGGCTCATTTGGAGCCAGGTCTTCCTCAGGTCCAAGATTGGGCTACACACTCCTCGGTGCCGAGTACAATTCCGAGCATGTCTATGGTGACATACATGGTGCCAGGAGTCCTGTTGGTACCGATCCCTCTTGAGGCTCCTCTCTTGGGAGCGGGCTCGATGGAGCGGGGGTGTGACCCCAGTTCCGAGGTTGTCTTTCTCTGTTCTGGGCTCCCATCCCTCTTCGGGCGGGCCTGCTTTCCAGGTGATGGAGAGGGCCCTTGCCTCTGTAGGCAAACCTTCGGTGTCAAAGCCCCAGACGTGTCCTCCCCCCTGAGCTGAAGTTGACATAAGCCACCATTGTGGGATATCGAGCACGAGAGCCTCAGGTGACCCTACTGCAGGGTGCCCCTTCTTCCGAGTCCTCTTCAGAAGTTCCCGCTGAAGAGGTACCACGGAAGAAGTCATGCAAGAGGAAGCACGTAGACTCCCCCTGAGGAATCTCTTACAAATGATATGGATTACTATGAAGGGGAAGGGTCCCCACGGTTACCCCCTGAAGATGTCTCCTTTGGAGACATCCTTGAAATACTGAAACAGAGGGGTGACTGGAAGCCCAAAAATCCTTCCTCCGAGGAATAAATGTTCATGCAGGCCTTCCGTGCTCGTCCATCTACCTCTTGTGTGACCTCGCCTGCAGATGAGCTAGTTCAGCTTGTGGTGCAGTGCACCTGGAAGAATCCTAACTCTGTTGATCCAATCCCATGGAGACCAGATAAGATTCAACCTCCTCCCCGAGCAAAGTCCCCATTGGTCTAAAGGTCTACCAGTAGATGCTATGATGGTGGTGGCGGCCACAAAGAAAAAGCTTGCTGAAGAGAGACAGACTGTTCATCCACCTAACAGGGAGTCCTGGGCGGTAGCTTAGGGAAGAGTGTTTGCTTAACTGACCTTTGTGATATGGTCTTTGAGTAGGATGTTTGGTATCTACTTCTCTGAAATACAGGCTAACACAGAAGGTCTTTGGCTAATGAAGTACGCAAATGACTGCAAACTAGGAGCCATAATCGAAACTCCTAACGATGTGGACATCCTACAAAAGGGCCTCACTGAGACAGATGCCTGGTGTCAAAGCCATGGCCTCAAGCTCAGTGCCAAAAAGTACATTGTCATCCCCTTTGGTAAAAACTCTGTACCCATGAACTACAACATAGGCAGTAATATACTTAACACTGAAAGTGTGATAAGAGACCTTGGGACACAGGTGGACAGTAGTCTCTCCTTTGATAATCACATCGCCACAGTAGTCAGAAAATCCTTCTACGTGGCACACCTCATCACAAAAAGTTTCTCATCCAGAAAAAAAGAGGTCATTGTTCCCCTCTACTCATCACTCATTAGACCCATTATAGAGTTCAACGCCCCTTTTGGTATGTACCTCACAAGACATCTACAACAACTGGAAAGGCTGCAGAAATACCTCACAAAGAGGATTACCAGCCTCAAACAGATGCCCTACAAAACCGTCTCAAAAAACTCCAGCTTTACACCATCACATATCGCCTACTCAGAGGTGATCTCTGCCTAACATACAAAGCTATATCAAACCCAGAGCTGTTGGACATGCTCCACTTAAAGAAATCCCAATCCCTCCGAGCTATACGCTCTAGGGACCTAAGCGTTGTCACCACAATCAACAGAACATGCCAGAGGGATAGATTCCTGTCCCAGAGACTTCCCATACTCTGTAATAAACTACCTATCTGTATCAAACAAAGCTCCTCATTAACACTGTTCAAGAAAAATCTTGATGATTGGATGGGAAATAGGAAATTCACCCTGGGGATCACCTCTGTGGCTCTGCTTGACAGTGGCACAGGAAAATAATTTTCTTGGGTGGCAAAAGCCAGGGTACCTTTTTGGCTGGGCTTGTATTGGCTCCAGGGCCGATAGCCTAGTACCTACCTATGAACTATCTGACACATTTTACTAGGCTCCAAAGAGACTTCATTTCTGAACTCTCTGGAACTTTATCAGGACAGGTGTCTGACAAGGTAAGTAACAAAGTTGCCTCATAGCTAGCAACCCTGAAATCAATATTGAACTCATCCATGAGGTTAATATCCCATGCAACTGAAGGGGTGGCAAGAGCTGCGGATTCAGGCGTAGTTTTGAGACATCACACCTGGATGCACCTTTGTGATTTTGCAGACCCTTTTATGTCTTCCTTCCTGAATGCTCCAGTTGAAGCGTCTTCCCTGTTCGGCCCAAAAGTGAAGGACACTTTAGCCAGATGTGAGAAGGACGGCAAGACCCTGTCTGCCATAGGTGTTCACTTTTCCACCCCCCCCCAGCATTCCTTATCCAGGAGTCAGAGGAGTGAAAAGTTGTGGCACAAAAAGTCTCAGGCTCCTCTTTGTGACACACATGGCAAGTTCACCCCCAGAAGCAGAGGGGGCAACTCTTCTGGAAGACACCCCTACTGAGGCAGAGGGGGCCCACGTAACCAGGGACCCAGAGATTCTTTAGCAGGATAACCCTACCAGTGCTCCTGAAGAGCGGCCCAATTGCTTTCCTCTGGAAGCAGTCAGGGGATGTTTCTCCCTGCATCATGCTGCCTGGCAATCGATAAACACTGACACTTGGGTGTAGGAAATAATAACCAGAGGTTACCACATCCCTTTTTATTCTTATCAAAAGCCACCAAGATGAATTCCAGATGTTCCACCCAGTCAAAGTGAAGAAGCAGGTGTAGAGATAAAACTGTCAAAAAAAGTCATCCAAGCAGTCCCACCAGACCAGATCAGATCCGGATTTTACTTGATTCTTTTTGGTGCCAGAAAAGACAAGGGACTGGAGACCAGTCTTGGCTCTCAGCAAGTTTGTCACCCAAACAAAATTCTGGATGGTCACGGTTCAGTCCATTCTTTCCTTTTAGGAGAAAGGCAATTGGATGTGCTCAGTGGACCTTCAGGATGTGTATTACCACATCAGAATGCAAAAATGCTCCAGAAGACTTCTTCTCTTCCGGCTGGGAGCCAATCACTACCAATTCCATGCTCTGCCATTCAGACTCTCTACAGCCCTCAGAGTTGTTCACCAAGTGCATGGCCATAGTAACAGCTCACTTGAGACTCCAAGGATTCCGGGTGTTTCCATATTTAGACGATTGGCTCCTTACCACCTCCACCAAGCATCTACTGGAAACAGCCCTAAAATACACCCTCTCTTTGGTGAACCTTCTGGAAATTTGTATAAATTGGGATAAATCCAACCTGACTCCAACCCAATCCTTAGAATTCATGGGAGCAGTGTTCAACACCCATTCCTGTTTAGTCTATCTCCCAGACCACAGATTATAAAGACTAAGGCTCCAGCTCTGGGTGATACTCTGTCAAAACAAAGTTTCAGCACGAGAAGTCCTCCATCTCCTAGGTTCAATGGCATCTTTTATATCAATGGTGCCTCTTGCAAAACTTCACATGAGACTCCTCCAATGGCTTCTGTTATCTCAGTGGTACCCAAATCATTATTCTTTGTCCTTTCAGATTCGAATAACATATTGATGCAAACAGAACATAATTTGGTGGTTGAGGCCAGAAACAGAGCTTTGCAGCTGCCCCTTCCATCCTTCTCAGCCCAAAGCCACTGTGACCATGGATGCTTCCCTGATAGGGTGAGGGGTGGGCATTTTCAGGGAATGACAGTTCAAGGCACATGGTCCACAATAGAGGCCAATATGCATATAAATGTCCTACAACTGAGGGTAGTGCTTTTAGTGTTGCAAGAATTTCAGTCTGTCCTTCCTTCTGGAACAACTGCCATCCAATCAGACATGTCAGTAGTCTGGTATATCAACAAGAAAGGAGGAGCCAAGTCCGACCCCTTATGTCAGGAGGTCATGAGAATTTGGCAATGGGCGATAGCTTCCAGCCGCTTTCTGATAGCAATGCATATCCTCGGGGATTCCAAAGTGATTGCAGACAAGCTGAGCAGATGTATTCTGCTGCCTCACGAGTGATCCCTCAATCCGTACATAGGGGCGAAAATTTTCAACTGTTGGGGCCAGCCTTGCTGCGACCTATTCGCCTCCCCGTCAAATCAGAAATGCAGTAGCTACTTTACCCTAATTCCCCGCAGGGGGAGTCCCCAAGGGATGCTCTAATACATGATTGGCCCATGGGACTTCTATATGCTTACCCCCCTTCTTCTGATTCCCCAATTCTTGAAGAAAACTCTTCAGTTGAAAAACTAATTGATCCTTATAGCACCTTATTGTCCTTGACAAGTATGGTTCCCCTTTCTCCGGCCTCAATTACTATGCCAACCGTGGATTCTGGATCCAACTCTAGATCTGATTTCTCACCCTCAAGGGCTGAACCACCCGAACCTAACCAGTCTCAAGCTGATAGCTTGGTTTCTCCACTGCTGATCGCTAGGCAGAACACCCTTTCCTTCCCAGTACGTGACATTATTCTGGCCTCTCACAAACCATCCACCAGGAAACTTTATCTTGACAAATGGAAGAGATTTTTGATTTGGTCTAAGCAGAAAAAACTAGACCTGTACTCAGCTCCAGTTACTGCAATGCTAGATTACTTGTCAAATTTCTTTGAAGACGGTGCTGCAACTTCAGCTTTATGGGTTTACCTGGCTGCCATTTCAAATTTCCATAATGGTTTTGGGAATTCCTCCTTAATCTCACATTGTCTATGTAAAACGTTTGTAAAAGGAGTCTCTCACATCAGACTTCCACTCAATCAACCTATAGAATCATGGATCCTCACACTAATCTTACAATCTTTGACGCAACCTCCCTTTGAACCTGCAGCAACTTGTGACATCAAGTTCCTGTCCTGGAAATCTCTTTTTCTGGTGGCTATCACATCAGCTAGGCATATTTCTGAGCTCCACGCTCTATCCATAAAACATCCCTATTTATTTTTCCACAAGGATAGAGAATCTCTCCGGATGAATCCTTCCTTTCTCCCCAAAGTAATTTCTGATTTCTCTATTAACCAGTCTATTGACCTACCAGTCTTTTTCCCTAATTTTTCAAATAAAGGAGAGTACTGCCTGCATTTGTTAGACGTACACAGACAGTTGAGATTCTATCTAGATAGGACAAAAACAATGTGCAAATCAGACCAGCTATTTATATCTTTCTCTGGTCCTAAAATGGGAAAGTCAGTTTCTAAGGTGACCTTATCTAAATGGCTTAGAGACTGTATATTTTTCATTTATCAAATGAAAAAACCTATACCACAGAAAATCAAAGTTCACTCCACCAGATCAATGGCAACTTCTGTGGTATTCCACTTTACAGCTTCTATGCATGATATCTGTGCAGCAGCAACGTGGGCTACTCCTCATACCTTTATAACTCATTACAAATTGGATTTGGTCTCCAGGGGAAGACCTTCATTTGGCTCAATGGTGCTCAGGAATATTCTTCCATAAGGGCCGCCCAAATAGCGCAAGGTAGCTGGGGACTCTGTCCCATCAGTGATGAATGAATGAAGATTAACAACATCAGATAAAGAAGTTATGTTCTTACCATAATGTTCCATCTGTGTTGTTGATTTTCATTCATTCATTCATCACATCCCACTCTCCTTTCACCTCCTAAGGCTCCTGGGGGATACTTTGGGTCAATGTCCTGAATTAGGGTACTTATTCAGAAACAGCCTCTGCTTTACTAATAATGGGCAAACTCAATGTGAGGTAACAGAGAGAAGGGTACTATGGATAAATGCTTAGCTTGAGAGTGTTTGGCTGGAGCAAGCTTGGTATAAGGCCGACTCGGTTCCGAGGACAGAACCGTCAACCCATCAGTGATGAATGAAGATCAACAACACAGATGGATCGTTATGGTAAGTCATAACTTCTTTTTTTGTGACTCTGGTGAGGAATTCATAAAACTTATTTTATTGACTATTATCTATTGTACCTACACAACCTTAATTTAATATTTGTAGAACTAAATTTATATAAGTTTGTACATTAAACAGCAAAATGAAGCAGCTAAAATAAAGTGAAACATATAATCTGATGTTGTCAGTCTTCATTTAGTCCTTGACATATGTTCGGTTCCAAGCATCGGAACCAACTCTGCCCTTACTACACCCCGCAAGAACCAAAAACTCTCAAGCTTAAGTCCTACCCAGAATGCTCCTCTCCAATTAGCCTCAGATCTTGTTTGCCGCTTCCTGTTACAGATGAATTGCCAAATTGCTATCAAGCTAAGTTTAATTTTCTTGTTCTATTTTAAAATTTTTGCTATAGCCATACATTTTTTTCTTTATTAGTATGTAGCTTGTTGATTTTTCTCCTTCAGTCCGAGTTTTTCTTTGATAAGCCTTTCATCTCCTCTCCTTCCTTCCCATATACACTTTGGTGTACCTTGTGACTACCATTGTTGGTAGTAATTATCTCTTTTTCTATCCTTTTAAAAAGTAAAAAAGTAGTAGTAGTTCTATTTTTCATATTCTCCCTACACGTGTTGCAATTTGTTTATCATCATTAGTAGTCTCCTTTACTTTGGTACTCTTATCTACCATTGTTGACAGCATTCCTGTCCTTTTCTCTTGATGTTTTCTGTTGTTTGCATTATTTGCTACTATAAGATATGGTTGACAAAGTTAAAGAAGATTCTGGTTTTAAAAAATGTCAAGAGTGTGACTGTAAGATGCCCAATTTTGATGGGCATTCTCTTTGTGTCTATTGCTGGGCCCGGTGCACTTGCAAGAGGATTGTTCAATCTGTCATGCCTTTAGTCACTAGGCCCTGGTAGAAAGGAAAAACAAATTACTGCTAAAGGTGATGATAAAATCTGCTTTTGAGGAGGCGTTACCGAATTTTTCTGGTAAAAGCAAAACAGATATATCTTCCCCTTCCTCTTCATCCTTTAAGTTAGACAAACCAGAAAAGATGAGTCAGTCAGTGCCAGCTTCTCCCTTGACACCAACAACCAATAAACTGAGGACTTTGGTTCCTGCCTTCTCTACGGAACCAACAGTTTCTTCATAGAATACTTCGATGTCGACGTTGGCACTGAAACTGATTTCTCCAGCAGTGACAAACTTATCAGAATAAATATCAGACCAGCTTATGGAGCCGACAGCCTCGACACCATCTTCTGTTGTGGCACAGATTTCTTCAGATCCAACGGAATGTTCTGAATTTTCATTCTTGGATAGATCTAGAACCAGTTGTTCCCAATCCATAGATCCCTTTGCTGTTCAGTTGCCAAGCCCATTCTTGGAAAGACCAACATTTCCCTCTACCCAGTCAATTTGTTCCGCTAGAAGCCTAACAGAAATAGATGTGTTGAAATTGGTGGATTAGCTCCTTGCAGTGAGGACACTTGCAGGTGCATCCTTTGTGCCGGATCCCCTTTTTTGTGACCCCTCTTACTCTTCCTCCTCTAACCTCCTTTGAGGCATTGGAGATTCCAGCTCTAAGTTTCCCAGCACCAACTGTTTCCATTCCCACAATATCTGCATCTCTGGTACTGATTTCTACCCTGGATTCTTTGACTCTGTTGGATATGGAGAACTCTTGGGGTCATGACTACACTGTTGGCTCAAGCAGCGTGACTTTCAGATCCATCTGTGCACCTTGGAGCTTCGGCACATGTTACCTGTAACGTGACCTCGACTTCAAGAGCATCTTCTTCAGAACAGGGAGTGACCACGGTTCTAGGCAGTCCTTCTCAATTCCAGGCTCCCTTGCCTCTTTTGGTGGGGGCAGTCTTCCAGGCTATGGAGAGGGTCTTGTCCATTGTGAGCATTCAGTCAGTTCCTTCCCTGTTGGAGCAGTTATCTAATCCTTATTGTCTACCAGAGCTTCCTCCAGTCTCAACGTCTGGACAGTGAGCACTGAAACCACACGAGACACCTATTCAGGTATTGTCCTATACTGATACCTCCCCAGTTCACCCTGCAGAGGAGGTTCCTCAGAAGAGGAAGTGTAAGAGGAAACACTTAGATTCTCTGGAGGAATCCATCACAGAAGATACTGATTTTGATGAGAGGGGAGTGTTCCCCATGGTCACCCCTGGAAGACATCTCCTTGGGAGACATCCTTGAGATCCTTAAACAGAGGGATGGTTGAATGTCTCAAAAGCCCTCTTTGGATGAATCAGTGTACCTGCAGTCCTTTGGCACTCGACCCTTTACCTCTTGAGTTACTCTGCCTGCTGACAAGCACATTTAGTTGATCTCACAGCAGGTGTGAAAGGCTCCTGACACAATAGAACCTATCCCCAAGAGGCCAGACAAAATTCTTCTGCACTAGAGGACCATCAGTTTTGGGCAAAGGGATTACCAGTAGATACCATGGTGGTAGCAGCGGCCACAAAAAAGGAACTGGTAGAGGAAAGTTCCACTGTCCATCTTCCCAATAGAGAGTCTCAGGTGATGGATAGGTTTGGAAGTCGGGTTTATGCTTCATCAAGCTTTGCACTGAGGTCTTTGAACTTTATGGCACACTTCACCAGACTTCAGAGGGATCTGATTAAAGAGCTATCAGATACCCTGGTATGATCCATATCTGAAGAGGT
Organism: Protopterus annectens; assembly: GCF_019279795.1. Lineage (NCBI taxonomy): Eukaryota > Metazoa > Chordata > Ceratodontiformes > Protopteridae > Protopterus > Protopterus annectens. Next base: position 905,255,465 of record NC_056728.1, read on the forward strand.
TCAAGATGAGATTGCTTCTCATTTGGCTACCCTAGAGTCCATGAGGCTCATTGTGCATGCAGCTGAAGGGATGACTAGAACAGTGGGATCAGGCATAGTCATTAGGAGGCACACCTGGATGCACTTATACAAATTTGTGGAACCATTCAAGTCTTCATTTTTCAATGCACCCTTTGACAGATCATCTTTTTTTTGCCCCAAAGTTTGAGAAACTTTGTCCAGGTGTGAGAAAGATGGAAAGGCCCTTTCTACAGTGGGCGTATGTTTTTCTATTCCTCAACGGTCCTTCTTCAGAGTGGGAAAATGTGGTTCAGAAAGTCCCAAGGGCCTTTTCAGGACACGTGACAGTGGCTCTCCCAGGGGCAGAAGGGGGAGCTTTAATGGAAAAAGCAGTCTACGCAGCAGATGTGGTCCACAAAATCAGGGTTCCAGGGACTCCTTTCCTGGCAAACTCTACCAGCGCTCCTGAAAGGATGCCTGATTGCTTCCCTCTGGAAGCAGTCTGTGGGTGTCTACCCTTGCACCAACACACCTGGCTTCAGATAACTTCAGATCTCTGGGTGCAAAGAATTATAAGCAGAGGATACACCATACCCTTTCTCTGTCTTCCAAACAATTCCAACAGAATCCCCGATGTTCCACCCAGTCAGAGGGAACCACCAGTACTAGAAATTCAAAAACTGCTTCAAAAAAGAGTCACCAAGAGATCCCACCAGATCAAATAGAATACAGAATTTACTCAAGATTCTTTTTACTATCAAAGAAGAAAGGGGACTGGAAACCAGTTCTGGATCTGAGTGTCTTGAACAAGTCCATTCGACAGACAAAATTCTGATGGTCATGGTTCGGTCTATTCTCTCATTTCTAGGGAAAGACGATTGGGTGTGCTCAATAGATCTCCAGGATGCGTATTATCATATAAAAATGGACAAGTGGTCCAGGAGATTTCTCCTCTTACAGCTGAGAGCTAACTCTGACTTTTGGCCTCACGACAGTCCCCAGGGTGTTCACCAAATGCATGGCAGTAGGAGCAGCAAACTTGAGACTGCAAGGATTCCGGGTGTTTCCATACGTGGACGACTTGCTCATTACCATTCCCACAAGGCATCTACTAGAACAGGAAAGAGACTATGTTGTTGTTTGTTTTCTGGATTGGTTATTTTGTACTATAAAAATTAGCTTAATTTAGAGAAGTTTTAACATCTGAGGAAGGGTTATCCTGAAAGCGCTAATATCTTATAATAAAAGTTTTTACATTTTTTGAGCTCTGGTGGACTGTGGATCTTATTTACATTTTCTGTACTGTTTTTGGTTTCCGTGGACCTTTGGTCTCCTTTCTTTTCTTTTTTCTCAAGCTTATTTGATTCAGTGACCATGAACTCTGGACCCAGATCTCCTATCCCATCCGGAGGGATCAGTTCACCCATACCTTCAGAATCTCCAGTTTATGACTTGGTTTCTCCAGTTCACTAATTATCAGAACCTCAGGCTTATGGCTTGACTTCTCCAGTTCCACTAATTGCCAGGTGTAATTCTCAATCTTCCCCAGTCAGTAAGATTCTTTTGGCATCACACATGCCGTCCATTAGGAAACTCTACAAGAGTAAATGGAAATGATTTTCCTACTGGGCTTGTGATAATAACATTGACCCCTTCTCCACTCCTATCAACAAAATCTTAGAATTTTTATCTTTACTCTTTGAAGAAGGAACCTCTTCCTCTACTATTAGAATTCAGCTAGCAGTTATTTCAAACTTTCATAACACGTTCAAGAAATATTCATTCATCATCTTCTTTAGGCTGTTCCCGTTAGGGGTCGCCACAGCAGATCACCAGTTTCCATTTCTTCCTGTCCTCTGCATCTTGCTCTGTCACACCAACCACCTGCATGTCCTCTCTCACCACATCCATAAACCTTATCTTAGGCCTTCCTCTTTTCCTGTTACCTGGTAGCTTCATCCTTAGCATCTTTTTCCCAATATACTCAGCATCCCTCCTCAGCACATGTCCAAACCAACGTAATCGTGCCTCTCTGGCTTTGTCTCTAAACCTTCCAACCTGGGCTGACCCTCTAATATACTTATTCCTAATCCTGTCCATCCTCGTCACACCCAGTGCAAATCTTAACATCTTTAATTCTGCCACATCCAGATCAAACTCCTGCCTTTTTGTCAATGTCACTGTCTCCAACCCATATAACATAACTGGTCTCACTACCCTCATGTAGACCTTCCCTTTCCCTCTTACAGGTACTCCTCTGTCACAAATCACTCCTGACACTCTTCTCCACCCACTCCATCCTGCCTGTACTCTCTTCTTCACCTCTCTTCCACACTCACCGTTACTCTGAACTATTGACCCCAAGTATTTAAACTCATCCACCTTCACCACCTCCACTCCTTGCATCCTCACCATTCCTCTATCCTCCCTCTCATTCACACACATATATTCTGTTTTAGTCCTGCTGACCTTCAGTCCTTTTCTCTCTAGAGCATATCTCCATCTCTCCAGGGTCTCCTCCACCTGTTCCCTACTCTCACTACAGATCACAATGTCATCTGCAAACATCATAGTCCACTGGGACTCCTGTCTGATCTCGTCTGTCAACCTGTCCATCACCATTGCAAATAAGAAAGGGCTCAGAGCTGATCCTTGATGTAATCCCACCTCCACCTGAAACGCATCCGTCACTCCCAACGCAGACCTCACTGCTGTCACACTACCCTCATACATATCCTGTACCACTCTTGCATACTTTTCTGACACTCCTGACTTCCTCATACAATACCACAACTCCTCTCTAGGCACCCTGTCATATGCTTTCTCTAATTCTACAAAAACACAATGCAACTCCTTCCGACATTCTCTGTACTTCTCCATCAACACTCTCAGAGAAAAGATCACATCTGTAGTGCTCTTTCCTGGCATGAAACCATACTGCTGATCACTAATCATCACGTCCCTTCTTAACCTTGTTTCCACTACTTTTTCCCATAACTTCATGCTGTGACTGATCAGTTTTATCCCTCTGTAGTTACTACAGCTCTGCACATCACCCTTATTCTTAAAAATCGGTACCAAGACACTTTTTCTCCATTCCTCAGGCATCCTTTCACTTTCCAAGATTTCGTTAAACAATCTGGTTAAAAACTCCACTGCCATTTCACCTAAACACCTCCATGCTTCCACAGGTATGTCATCTGGGCCAACAGCCTTTCCATTCTTCATTCTCTTCATAGCTATCCTTACTTCCTCCTTGCTAATCCATTGTACTTCATAATTTACTATCCCTACATCATCCAACCTTCTCTCCCTGTCATTCTCTTCATTCATCAACCCCTCAAAGTACTCTTTCCATCTCCTCAACACACTCTACTCGCTTGTGAGTATGTTTCTCTCATTATCCTTTATCACCTTTACCTGCTGCACATCTTTCCTAGCTCGGTCCCTCTGTCTAGCCAATCGGTACAGATCCTTTTTTCCCTCCATAGTGTCCAGCCTTTCAGACAACTCTTCATATGCCTTATCCTTAGCCTTTGCCATGCACCTCATCTCCTTATACTCCTGTCTACTTTCTTCATCTCTCTGACAATCCCTCTTCTTCTTTGCCAACCTCTTTCTCTGTATACTCTCCTGTACTTCCTTGTTCCACCACCATGTCTCTTTGTCGTCCTTTATCTGTCCAGATGTGATACCAAGCACCTTTCTAGCCATCTCCCTTACTAGCTCTGCTGTAGTTACCCAGCTATTTGGTAACTCTTCACTGCCACCCAGTGCCTGCCTTAACTCATCCCTGAACTCCACCTCACAATTACCCTTTTTCAATTTCCACCACTTGATCATTGGTGCTGCCCTCACACCCCTCCTCCTCTTCTTGATAACCAACGTCATCCTACAAACCACTATCCTATGCTGCCTAACGACACTTTCTTTGGTCACCACTTTACAGTCTCCACTCTCCTTCAAACTGGCCCTCCTACATAAGATATAATCAACCTGTGTGCATCTTCCGCCACTCTTGTATGTCAACCTATGCTTCTCCCTCTTGTTAAAATACGTATTCACCATAGCCATGTCCATCCTTTTCGCAAAATCCACTACCATCTGACCTTCTGCATTCCTTTGTTTAACACCATACCTACCCATCACTTCCTCTTGCCCTCCGTTCCCTTCACCAACATGCCCATTGAAATCTGCTCCAATCACCACTCTCTCACCCTTGGGTACAGTCATCACTACTTCATCCAATTCACTCCAACATTTTTCTTTCTCATCCATTGCACACCCAACTTGTGGAGCATATGCACTAACAACATTCATCATTACACCATCAATTTCCAGCTTCATAAACATCACTCTGTCCGACACTCTTTTCACCTCCAAAACACTCTCAGCATACCATTCCTTCAGAATAACTCCTACGCCATTTCTCCTCCCATCCACACCATGATAAAACAAATTTGAACCCACCTCTGATACACCTAGCCTTACTCCCCTTCCATCTGGTCTCTTGCACACACAATATACCAATCTTCCTTCTGTCCATCATATCAGCTAGCTCTCTCCCTATACCAGTCATACTGCCAACATTCAAAGTTCCGAACCTAGCTACCACAGTCCTAGCCTTTCTCCTCTCCTCCTCCATTCGGCCATGTCTTCTGCCTCTTCTCCTCCTTCGGCCAACAGTAGCCCATTTTCCTCCAGCACCCTGTAGGCTAACAGTACTGGTGGCGGTCGTTGTTAACCCGGGCCTCGACCGATCCGGTATAAAAATTTTTCTTGGTGACTGCATGAAATGTTTTGGTGAAGTTTTATGCCGGATGCCCTTCCTGACACAACCCTCCCCATTTATCCGGGCTTGGGACCGGCACAAAGAAATGCACTGGCTTGTGCATCCCCAGTGGCTGGGTTTCAAGAAATATTCATTAATTTCTCATAAACTTTGCAAAGCATTCTTAAAAAAGGACCTTGTTATTAAAACCTCCATATAAAGATCCATTTGTACCCTGGGATCTTACCTCAGTGTTACAGACAATAGCACATTCCCCCTTTGAGCCTGCTGCCAGCTGCAACCTAACATTTTTATCTTGAAAAACTATTTTTCTGGTAGCAGTTACTTTTGCCAGCAGATTCAAGCCTTATCTTGTAAACCACCATATTTGATATTTCACAAAGACAGAGTTTCCTTGAGAATGAACCTTTCCTTTCTACCCAAGAAGGTATCAGAAACAAATATCAATCAAACAATTTGACAGTCTTTTTCCCAAACAAAGGTGAATACTCTTTACATTTAGTGGACAGCCATAGACAATTGTGATTTTATCTCCATATGATGAAAGACATTAGAAAGTCTGACCAACTGTTTTTTCTTTTTCAAATACCAGAATGGGTTAGCCATTAACCAAAGTTACCTTATCTAGATGGCTAAAATATTGTATATCCTTCATATACAACAAGAGGAAAGTTGAATTGCCTGAGCCGAGCCTGTCAGGACACACTCTACTAGAGCCATAGCTACTTCAGCAGTTTTTCTTTCTAAGGCTTCCTTGAATGATATTTGTTCAGCTGTGACATGGGCTTCCCCACATACCTTTATTACTCATTACAAATTGGATTTAGTTTCTAGGAGAAGAGCATCCTTTGGTTCTATAGTACTCAGGAATATCATTCCATGAGTCCTGCCAAGATATAAGGTAGCTGGGGACTCTGTCTCATATGTCAAGAAATAAATGAAGATTGACATCAGATAAAGAAGTTATGTACTTACCATAATGATCCATCTGTGTTGTCGATCTTCATTTATCCTTGACTACCCATCCTCCATCTCCCTTCCAATCTGACCTCATGGTGGAACAAAATCTGGTCCTAGTTATACATTTTTACATATATGACACTAGGTATGGTCTCCACTAAAGTGCTATTAGGATTATGTTCTGGCATGTTTATCTGCAAAACTCGATGTGAGGTAAATTGGAGAGGAGCATTCTGAGTAGGTCTTAACCTCAAGAGCTTTTGGATCTTGCGGGTTGTAGTAATGGTCAAGTTGGTTCCGATGCTTGGAACCAAACCCATATGTCAAGGATAAATGAAGATCGACAACACAGATGGAATGTTATGGTAAGTACATAACTTTTTTTTAACTGTTATTACAAATATAGCATGCCAAAACACAAGCTTTAATTTCACAGAAATTTGTTAACGTAATGAACTGTTCAAGTTGAAATCAATCGTAAAATCCTGCTACAATTACTGAAATATTATACATAATTTAGGATCTTCTTTTTAAAATGTGGTTTCAGAGAAATTTTACCTCTTCTGTAATAGGATCGTTAGCAACCCTGCCACTGCATTTCAGAAAGGAATTTATGTTTTATCCCACCTCGCCTGCATTTCTTATAACATGTCTGACACTAGAACCAGCAAAGTATGGACTCCTTATAGACACAAGGTGTTAGATCCAGTGATCTGAAGTGGTTAACTTCATTTGGTCTGCAACCTGTGGGTATCTGATCCGTCCTCGGATCCAAGCCGGCAGCTTTACCTAGCTAAAGATCCAAGCTCCTAGCTCCTCCCCCTACCCATAATCCCCTGCTACACATCTCCCATCCTCAGATCTAGATTGCCGCGGCTTATAGCAGCTTCTAGAGACAAGCTCTTGGCGTGGGTGAGAGATTTCTAGTTTTATAAAACTTTCAAAATCAATTTTCTGTGTTGTGTGTGTATGGTTTAGCCCCCTTTACCGACTAGTATACTTAGTTTAATATTTGTGAGGTAATTTTTCTTCAGATTTGTTTTTGAACCCTCCCCCTAGTGTGTGAGTGTGTAGTGTGATGGCTGAATGACCTAAAGTCATTTTTTCTAAATGCACTGAGTGTGGTCATAAGCTGTCCCCAGCCGATGGCCACACTCAGTGCGTTATTTGCCTGGGGGTGGCCCATTTATCCACCAGCTTCCAGGTCTGTACAGCTTTCAACCCCCCGGGCTATCAGGGATAGGAGGAACAAGCTAATCCTGGCGGGATTGTTGCCCCCGGATTCTTCTTCCTACTCTCCCTCTAAGGTACTGGTCGCGGTTGCAGCTTCCGTGCCTTCCGATCCCCCTCCCTTGTTGGGGACACAAACTCCCTCTGTTTCTCAGGGTGAGGGGGACTCTTCTTCCTCTTCTAAAGAGAATAGGAGAGATAAGGACCGGCATAGGCATAAAAGGTGGGCAGAGTCTCATCCCTCGGCCCCGCCAGCTAAGGTAGCTAATCCCACTAAGAGGGTCTCTGGTTCTCCTCATTCTTGGCTCTGTTCTCCTTGCTTTTCCCAGGAGCTGGAAGAGGAGTACCGGTCTCCATCGAGGTCTTCGAGGCGGCCCTCCAGATCCACCAGAAGCTTGACCGACGCTGATTTGGACCGGATGATGCGTCGTTTCTTGCAGGCTCAAATGCAGAT
>NC_056728.1:905506851-905539351 GCF_019279795.1 Protopterus annectens
ATTGTACTATATGAGTGAGTCAGAGCGGGTATCAGTCCCAGTGTTCCTACTGACTAAGTGTATGTGCTATGCATTGCCTCTTTGCCAAGGCCAGGGCATACTGGGCATGCCTCCTTCTGCCTACTGGGACAAGGTCAGGTTGTTCCTCCTCCGAGTCACCCTCTGCCTGTGGTGGCCTTGGCAATGGTGGGGGGATGTTAGGCCCAGCCCTGTGCTGGTCCTGCTGCAGCTGTTTCCACAGGATCATATTATGTAGCATAGCACATATCATGACCATTTGGGTACATGTAGTTGGTGTGTACTGCAAGGCTCCACCAGATGTGTCCAGACACTGGAACCGTGACTTGAGCAGCCCAAACACATGCTCTATGACATTACGTGTTTGTGCGTGTGCCTCATTATGGTGTTCCTGTTCAGGTGTGTGTGCATTTCTGATGGGTGTCATCAGCCACGGCTTAAGTGCATAACCTGCATCCCCCACTAGGTGTCCGTGTGGGAAGTCCCCACTGGCAAATGATTGGTACAGCTGCGTCAGATGCCAGATGTGGGAATCGTGGTAGTTCCCAGAGCAGCCAGCACACACATTCATTATTATGCCCTGGGCATCACACATGACCTGGCAGTTGATGGAGGGGTATCCCTTGCGGTTAATGTAGACTCTACCCCGCTCACCAGCTGGTGCTTTGATGCGTACGTGCGTGCAGTCTATTGCACCCAGCACCTCAGGGTATCCCGCTATTTGCTGGAAGAGATGCATATTGCTGGCCACAACCTCACAGTCATTAGGGACATATATATGATCACCGACATGTGCTGACATGTCATCCAGGAACTGGTGCAGTACCCTGGAGGCTGATGCCTGTGATATCCCCATCATATCACCAGTTGGTCTCTGGAAGGTACCTGTTGCTAGTATTCTTAGGCCAACACATACCTTGGTTTCCATTGGGATGGGTTCCCCTGTTGGTTCTGTGTGTGAGATGTGGCCTGCACAGCTCAACAATCTGCTGCAGAAGGTCTCTGTCCACTCTGTAGCGCTCTACTATCTCCAGCCCATGTAACCCATGGTAGGTGACCCTGGGCCTGTATACTCTTCTCCTTCTCCTCACTCTGGGTTGTCTGTCAGCATCTGCATTGTCACCACCCTCAGCAATTCGCCTTTGCCTGATTATAACAGCTATGGCAGCCCCTAGCATTTCTGCTCTGAGTTCAGCTTTTTTCAGTTTTCAATTTTGATAGCTTACTTTCTTGCAGTATCTCTTGTGAGAAACACCCTGCACTGCTCTTTGCAGTGTTTTATGTGCTGGGTTGGGCTTCTAGTCTGCCTGCATAATTGCCTGCTTCCAATTGTTTCCACCAATTAACTCCAGCAGTATCCTCTGGCAGTTTCCGTGTATTTTAGTTGTTTCCTGTTTCCTCTCTGTTTCCTCAGGGGGAGCAATGTGCACACCAGCTTAAGCACGCTCACAGTCAGTTAAACACGCGCACACATCTCTACACGGTGTTACACACGCGCACACATCCTTACACGGTGTGAACTTGGCTGATTCATGTTAAAATGCGTGCACACAGCCTTCCACACGTGCACGCCCGCGCAAACCGTTGTAAACGGTTTGCAACACGCTCCCACATATTGAACCTGCCTTACACGCGTGCACACGCATGCGATATATCAAGAAACTTTGAGTGTAGGGATAGCGTAAACCTTCAATTTCTTGACTTTCCTAGTGTTCTCTTGGGACACACCTCCCTCCCTGATGTCTGTCTGTCATCTGTCACCTTACATTGCCCTCCAATCTGGTACATTTGTTTCTGTCCTTCCCCCTCATGATGTCACCTACCTCTTACTCTGTTCCTCCCCCTTCTCTAACTCTTACACTACTCAGAAAGTGCTCATTACCTATGTGGCAGTGTGATTCAGTATTGTAACCCTCATTTACATAGGATTGCCTAGTAATGCTTAGTTACATGTCTTACACGGAGCTTCCCCCCCTTGACAACCACTAAATGGAGGCCATATTGTTTTTGGTCTGCAAGTCCCTCCATTGACATTCCATGTAATACATAAATCCCACAATTGTGGGCTTATAAGCTTCGGTTTTCATTTTTAGGTAGCGCACCCGTTTGCTGGTGTGCTGCAGTTACACATCACAATCCCACGAAAAAAAAAAAAACTTATATAACATATTTTTGCAACACTTTTTCATGCCAATGGCCACATATTTGGCCATTGGCATGCTTAATGAAACATATGCACCCTTTATTTGGAGCTGATATAGCTCCGTTTTAGATTTTGCAGAAATGTACTCAGTTGTCAGCTGAGTACATTTCTGCAGCTAACACATCCGTTACACGGACTGGTTTCAGCTTTGTGGATCACTCAAATACCTCATTTGCATATCTTTGAGCTGCAAATGAGGTATTGAGCATTTCCATGCCCAGTCCGTGTAAGAGACGTGTTAGCTGTCTCTTACACGGAGGTTTGGGCTGTACCTGAATCGGGAGGCTTAGACGGAGGCTTACACTACTCTTGAACTCCGTGTAAGCCTTCCTGAATCTGGCCCAATGTATATAGGGTTATAGCCTTATATGCATATGTGACCAAAAAGAGAGAAATAATGTTTAAATGTATACTTTATGTTTGTATGAATATGGATATAATAATGGCAGGTGACTTTAATTGTAAACCACTGAATAAAAAGAAGAACTGTGCTGTTAAATAGTGAATGAAATTTTGAGGAGTGGACAATTAAAAATATGAGACAATAAACACTGGACCTATAAAAAGAATGAATTTAAGACAGAAATTGATTACTTCTTAATATCATAAAGTTTAAAAATTATTCAAAAAAGAAAAATATATACTGGATTTTCTGATTATGTGGCTATTTGGATAAAAATTCATGAAAATGAGGAATATATTAAAATAGGAAAAGAAAAAATAATTAATGAAAAAGAATTAGATAGGAGAGAGGAAAGAGCATATAGAATTATGTAAACAACATATTAGTATGAGACCTTTCTATGAAAATTGGACTATTTGGTGGATACAATTTAAAAAGAAATATAAAAAGATGTTTTTAGAATGTGTAAGGAGAAGAGGAAAATAGAAAAAATGGAACATAGAGTATTAGGTAATATAGCAATAACCCACGCCTGGGTGTGGGTAATGCTGGATTTACCCATGGTTGGTGTGGTTTGGTCACGAGGCGAGCCGGTAAACAAAGCCAACCGTGGGTAAATCCAACATTACCCACACCCAGAAGTGGGTCATTGCTATTATACAATGACATTACTTTAGAAAACAATAATTACTTTTCTTAAATAATGGCATTGTATAATGCCTCCTAGCTGCCCTTCCATAGCTGTCTGGTATTCTGTGGCAGTTCTGATGTACTGCCCATGCGTATGCCTATGCAGTACATCAGAGCTGTGGGCAAAAGCAACGGAGAAAGCAAGATCTCCGTTGCTTTTGACAAACTGTTTCGCTGTGTTAAATTGGTTTAACATAGCGAGACAGCTTTAAAAAAAGCAACAGAGAATCTCCGTTACTTATTTTAAAGCTGTCTCGCTATGTTAAACCCATTTAACATAGCGAGACAGTTTTGAAAAAAGCAACAGAGAAAGCAAGATCTCCGTTGCTTTTTACAGACTGTCTCGCTATGTTAAATGGGTTTAACATAGCAAGACAGCTTTAGAAAAAGCAACGGAGAATCTCCATTGCTTTTTTTAAAACTGTCTCGCTATGTTAAACTCATTTAACATAGTGAGACAGTGTTGCTGTAAGAGTTATAGTAATGGAAAAAGTCCGGGCGACCGGCCCTTTTTCCATTACTATAACTCGGATTTACAATGTGCACGCTGACCAATCAGCGTGCATGTTTTTGAATATTAATGGGGGGGTTGTTGTATAATGAACTTTTTAATGGCTTAGTAGAAAAGGATAGAATATTATATGGAAAAGAAAGAGAAATATACAAAAGAAATCAAGAAAAAATTGTTATATAAGCAAAAATATTGCTTACATAGGAAAAAGAAGGAAATGGCACTATATTTATCTAAAATAATGAAAGAAAAAATAAGAGAATTAAAAAATAAAGAAGGGAAGCAAGTTAAGAAGCAAGAAGGAATATATGAAATAATTAAGAGCTATTTACTAGATTTATATAGCAAAAGAGAAGTGGGCATAGAACAAATTTATAATGGTGAGAGATTTAATAAAGAAGACAATGAATATTTAGAGAAAAGAATAAATATAAATGAGTTGAATGAGATTATGAAAGATATTAACATAAATTTGGCCACATGATTAGATTAGATTGAACATAATATGTATAAAGAAATGGAAGACTGGCAAAAAATAGTATTTATACAAGTTATGAATGAATGGATGGAAACCAGGATTATTTTAAAATTCATGTTTAAGAAAGGAAATAAAGATGAAATAAAAAATGGAGACCTGTAAATTTAAATAATATGGACTATAAAATGTGTATGAGAATAATAGCTAAAATAGTACAAAGTAAAATGGAAAGGTTATAGGATTAAAATTTCCAAGAAAGGGAAAGGGAAGTCAGAATTTGTTGTGGTTAATAAGAGAAGTAATTGATGACATTATTAATAAAAAAGTAGAAGTAAAGATTATGATAGGTGATGTAAGTAAGGCATATGATAATATTCAATATGAAACATTATGGAGAATTTTGTAGGCATATAACGGAAGTGACAAAATATTACAAATTATTAAATCAGTATATGAAAAAATATGTGAAATTAAACATAAATGGTTGACTTAGGGAAGATGTGAAAATAGAGTGTGGAATAAAACAAGGATGTCCAGCCAGCAGTGTAATATTTTCATTAGTCATAAATATAGTAGTTATGGAAATAAATAAAGTGACAAGTAATGAAGGGTATAAAATGATAAAGGAGGATCAAATACCAATAATGTATACTTATGCTGATGACATTGTAATAATTGCTAAAAATAAATTATAGATGGAAGAAATAAATGAAAAATTAAGTATAATATTAAATAAAATTGGTTTAAGTATAAATAAAGAGAAAAGTCAAGAATTTGGTTATAAAGGTATAATACGGGGTGTAGAATATAATGAAAAGTGTATAGATATATTGGGTATAGTATTTGGTAGAAGTGAATATAAACATGAGCAATGGGACAAAGTTATTAAAGGAATCAAATATATGATTGTTTCATATAGAAAGAAAGCACATTTGATAAACACTATCTACTATATTGGGTAAAATAGCCTATGTTGCCAACATTTACATGATACTGGTAAAGTATGAAAAATAAATTATGGTGAATATATTTTCATTTATATGGGGGTTGAGACTGAACCCTGTAAAGAGAGGAATTTTATATATGGAGAAGAGTGGGGGGGGGGCTGGGATTGATAAGACCAGTTGTATATGCAGCTTCATTAAATATGTATAAAGCATTAAAAGGAGTTATGAAAGATGATAAACATTTGGTAGAGACTTTTATATATCTGGTAAATACAAGGAACTTTAGGAAGAAATAGGAATGAAGAAAAGCAGTAAAAGTATTATTAGTGAAGAAATGAAAGAATTTCATAGTAAAATTGTGTCATGGAAACTAAAAAAAGAATGTAATAGAAAAGAACAGAAAGGAATGGTATGTTAATATTATGAAATCTTTTTATTTTGTTTATCCATAGAAAGAGTTCGAAATAAGGAAGAAAGAAAGCAATAATGATGAGATATACATATATAAAAGAATTAAAAATTGTAATGATTTCTTTATGGAGGCTGTCCACAGATAAAGTACCAGTAAAAGCAAATATGGCATACAAAAGTAAACAGGGTATAATATGTAAAGAATCTGAAACTACAGAACATGTATTTTTAAAATGTGAAAGAATTCAAGAGTTTTAGAAAAGAAGTATGTACACATGATTTGGTTAAAGATTACTTGAAATTTGACATGCTAAATATGGACATATTATGCATCTCTTATGGAACAACATCTCAAGAAGAGGCAAAGAAAATGGAGTTATATGTTATGTAACATGGAGAGTATGGAACCAGCGACTTAAGGAGATCAAACACAATGGAAAATGGATGTTTGCCTGACTAACCTTATCTTGCCATGGAGCAAATCATCATGGACCTTATCAACAAAGATACAGGTAATCTCCAAACACTTGACCCTACTCAGTTTGGATTTGTCAAAGGGAGATCATACCTGTTAAATCTGGTGGACTTCTTTGAGACAATCACCAAGGCCCTGGATGAGGGGAAATCTGTGCATACAGCCTACCTGGACTTAGCCAAGGAATTTGACACTATCCCCCACTCAGGCATCATTGACAAACTCACCCAACTAGGTATCAACCCTTATGTCATTAGATGGGTTGCTAACTGGCTCACTGATAGAACAGATATAGTCAAAATAGGGGAATCCACCTCCAACAGCAGACCTGTACCCAGTGTTGTTCCACAGGGATCAGTCCTGAGACCGCTACTGTTTGGAATATATTTCTCTGAAGTACAAGCAAGAACTAAAGGTCTGTGGCTGACAAAGTTTGCTGATGACTGCAAACTGGGAGCAGTCATAGAATCTCCAAATGATGTAAACATCCTACAAGAGGGTCTTACACAAACAAACGCTTGATGCCAAAGTCATGGCCTTCAACTCAATGCAAAAAATGTATTATCATTCTTTTTGGTAAATGTGATGTTCCTGCTAGCTACCACATCAATAGCAACACCTTAAGTACATGCTTACTGGTGAGATACCTGGGTGCACAGGTTGACAGCAACCTTACCTTTGACCACCATGTCTCCATAGTGGTAAGAAGGGCATTCCATATTGCTCATCTCATAAGCAAGGGCATTGCCTCCAGAAAAAAAGAAGTTATAACTACCCTGTACTCTTCCATCATAAGGCCAGTAATTGAGTGCAATGCCCCTTTTGGTATATATCTTTCTAAGCACCTGCAGCAACTGGAGAAACCAAAAAGGTTCCTCACAAGGAAAATTCAAGGTCTTCACTATCTGTCCTATGGGGATCAACTGAAATCACTGTCACTTTATTCTGTTTCATACAGTATAATCAGAGGTGATCTCTACCTTGCATATAAGGCAATCTCTGACCCTGCATTATTGGAAATGCTTCATACCTGAAAGTCAAATGGTACAGGGGTTACTCACTCTAAAGACCTTAACTTGGTATGTGGCATTAATAAAACCTGCTGAAGGGACAGATTTGTCTCCCAGAGGTTACCAAACCTTTAGAACAGACTCCCACTTCATGTCAAACACAACACCTCATTGAACTTCTTCAAATGCAATCTGGACAATTGGAATTCACCCCAGGGTTTCCACCTGTGTCCCTCTTGGACATGGACAACAGGTACTGATTGTGGAAATAAGGGTAAGAACTTGGCTAGGCTTGTAAGGGACCTAGGTCCATTAGCCTAGTAACTTCCTTTGATCCTATGAGCTGAAAGGTATGCTCATGTACACTGATTACGTTTGACAGCTAGACATTTCTCAGTTGGCTGGTTTGGAATTGGAGCCCACAAGCAGTGACTACAGGAATACTGAACATTTTGTTTTAAAAAATAAATTATCAGACCACCATCTCCTTTTACACTTTATTGATTCATGTTGTGTCATATCTAGCATTTACACACATGCACAGCTGTGTAGGAGTTCCGTTACATTACACATTTTCCCTATTCGTTTATTGGCTTCCACCTACTGCATATATCAGACAAAATGAGCAGAACACAACATTGACTCTTAATCTGGGTATTGTACATCATTTATTTCTGATATACTAAAAGGTATTGCCTACTGCACATATCTCAGTTGGCTGGTGTTGGATTAAAAACCACAAGCAGTGATGACAGGAATACTGAACTTTTTATTTGAAAAAATTAAATTATCAGAGCAACATCTCCTTTTACACTTTATTGATTCATGTTGTTTCAAATCTTGATTTACACACATGCATAGCTGTGTAGGAGTCCTGTAAACTTACATGTGTACCCTATTTATTAATTCACTGCAACTACAGCATATTTCAGACTAAATAAGCAAAACACAACATTAACTCAATCTGGGAATTGCACAGCATTTATTTATAACATGAGGAAACATTATTGACTATGTGTTTCTCATTTGGCTGGTGTTGGATTAGAACCCACAAGCAGTGACTACAGGAATACTGAGCATTTTATTTGAAAAAATTAATTATCAGACCAGCATCTCCTTTTACACTTTATTGACTCATGTTGCTTTAAATCTGGCATTTACACACATGGATAACTGTCTAAGACTTCTGTTAACTTACACATTTACCCTATTGACTAATTGAGTACAATCGACAGCATATTTCAGACAATGAGCAGACCACAACACTGACTCTTAATCTGGGTAGACCACAACATTAACTGATGGTTTGAAGCTATACTACACAGTACTGCATGCTTACTTGTTTTAACCTGCTTTACCAGTTCAGATATGCACTGACACAGTGATAAAAAAATGTATGATGTCCCAGGTATTTCATACATGACTGTTAAGACCGCAATATCTGTATTTACTTTATTTTATTATTATTAAATTATTATGTTATTGATTTTCTTACATACTTTGCACTTGCCTCATCCTGGCCAAACACCTTGCATGGGACTGGACATTGCAAACCCTCTCTTCTCCAGCTGTGGTAAGAGAAGGAAACCATTATGCATACCAGTTTTGCACAGATTCAGCTTGTGTAGTTATAAATTACTGGAAAACATACTTACATATCTGTGGGGTGTGCCCAGCCATTGCCTCTTGGATCCAGGTGTCCATAGTTCCCCTCTTCCTGATACAGGTCGTCATAGTGGTGATGACACTGCTCACTAATACAGGGGATACCAGTTGCACTGGTTAGGTCCCTGACCAAACTATCACAGGTCTCAGACATACTCTGAGCCCTGGTAATCACCCTGCAACAGCTGACGTCCATAGCGGTCTACCAGAAGTCCAATGAAAACCCTGGACTCCTGCACACCCCACCTTTATATTCTAAAGTACACAGCTTCTCCCACAACAGCACCCATACCCACAGTCTAAGTCAGGCTCCAAGGAATAATGTGAAATTCCTACCTACTAGCCTTTAAATGGGCTGCATTCCCACCCTTGCACATCATACTGTAACTTTCAAAAATGAGCGTTGCCAAGCACTGCAGAACTACAATTGAATGCATCCAGTTTCTATTTTGAGCTGTCAGATGTGTGATGCTTAAGTATGCCATGCTACATATAGCTAAATGATGCAGTGCATTGTGCAAATAAGCACATTAAAAAAAATGTAATTGAACACATCCAGTTTCTATTTTTAGATGTCTAGCAGATGTGTAATGCATGAGTGTGCACAGTGTTAAGCATAGCTAAATAATGCAGTACATTGCACAAACAAGCATATGAAAATAAAAAAAATATTAAATGCATCCAGTTTCTATTTTTAGATGCCCAGTGGCTGTCTGATGTATAGGTGCACAAAGCTAGGCATAGCTAAACAATGTCCCGCACCCCGCAAATGAGCGCATAAACATAAGAAATAAATAAATCCAATTTAATGAAATAAAACTGACTTGTAGACCTTTTGGTCAAGGTTAATGGGCCGAAAGGTATGTGGCTGTGCCGTCAGTCTTACATAGATTCAGTCTCCATGTTGCTGTGACCTCCCTTAGGTGCACACCATAATTAATATGTATGGTATGTTACCAAGGGAGAACCATGACCATGTACATTGGTACATACCATGTAGGCTCTATACGGAGCCTACACGGACTTTATTGAATCTTAGAGAGAGTTTATTATGTATTAGATCAGGGTTGTACTTACTTTTCTAATACAAGGTTGTTTAGGCATAGGATATAATTTTTGATGTTTTATAATGTTTTTTAAAAAATATCTTATTATAACATTACATCTCATATTTTTCATTAGGTTTTTTTAACATAGTTTCTATAACTTTGATTGTTTGTTCATTTAACATATTTTTATATTTTTTAAGTATATTATAAGGTGTTTCTAAAGTTTGTACTAAATCAAAAATGGAATGGTTCTTTAAGATTTTTAACAGGTTCAACCATATGACCAATTAAGGTATTTAAATACAGATGCAAAGTTTTTGGCGGTATCTGAAGAAATTTTACAATTGTGTAGGACAAAAAGCACTTTATTAAACTTGGAATAGAGGATGGATCACTCAGTGACCTGTCGTTTTTCTTTGTGGTTTTTGGGTTTGTTCATGATTTTTGCATGCACATAACCCCCTCAATCAATGCTGTATGCAGTTCAGTGGGTGATCAGTTTGGTGCACAGAACAATAGTAGAAGAGGGCCAGGAGATATGATGGCAGGCATTGTTATGTAAGTGATATACTAGTGTGACAGCTGCCACCCATCTCCCATGCTGTCTGCTATACCATTGTATATATACTGTAGCATTGTAAATGCAAGCATGACATTTCTACCTTTTCATGATAATGACTGGCATAAGTAGCTTCTTTCGTGTCTCAATAATTTATGTATGTCTCTGCTCTGCATAAATGAAAAGAGTACTGTAGCACTTGATATATTTTAATCCTGATATATTGTGGTAGTATATGACAGATCATTACTTTTGTATTTCAGTGGGGAATTGGGCTGGTAGGTAAGGATGTTTCGGGCTGGGGGCTAGGGCTGGGGCTATCACAGGGCTGGTTGCAGGGTAAGGTACACAAAATGGCTGTGATACCCAATGCACCAAGCTCCCTTACTGCAGCTCTGAGGCTGTTTATCAGAGAAGCAGAGTAAAAAGGACTTAGACCAAAAGATTAACAGGTACTGGGGTTTGAAGCTCACTACTGCTGATCAGTGTTAATGTCCTTTAGTGGTATGCGATCTCTCATGCTACACCACTGGTGTCAGATTGTATGCAAATGGCATACAAATATGAACCACTAAACAATTCTGAAGGTGCAGCCTGACTACAAGAGAATATAGGACATATACACTATTGCCCTGGGTATGGTCCTATAGCAAATACACACCCATAAATAGGCTCCACACTGAATTCTGTACAGAACAGAGTCTTTGGATGAGTTCCCCAGGCCTTTTTCTTACCACTCACTGTCAGAGTTTCATTGCCTTTCAATTCTTACATGCCCACAGTAATAGTACATTAAATAATCCCTTACATCTACACATCCACACTTAAATTAATTTCCAGAGAAGGCAGGTAATGTTATCCAGCACCACAAACTTCTGTCCTTGGTCATAGTAATAATCAGCCAACACCCCAGATTATCAGGTTGAAGACCTCCAAGTCACTGTTCACGCATGATAATAAGCCAAGTAATTATAAACATATATAGTAGTGTCTAACAATGCAGTCTGATGTGTGGAGATGAATGCCAATAGCTTTTCATCAGTTAGCCACAAATATCTACATATCAAGTAATAAAAATGTAAATAAATACAAGATGCTTTATTTTTATTATACCAGATTTATTGCTGATGGTAGAAGAAGGTTTCCGGGCTAGTTATTTTGTATTGAACTTTAAATACTCAGTAGCAAGTCCACCTAAATATTATTCTAAAATTGAACTCCAAGCAGTTATAGTTAGCCCTGCCCCAGAGTCATTCCTGTCTGTATCATGAACCAGCACTTCCCCACAACTTCTCTAGCCTGTTTAATTGAGATGGATATCTTGAGACAGTGTAAGAATTGCTTCATGCTGTCTGATGATCATCTATTACTCAAACAGCATAACACAGTGTGTGAGAGACGTACATATATAATATTCTTGGAGGCAAAAATCTCACACACAGTAAACTCAGACACCAAAATTGTCAGCAGTAGACCACACACCACAATACACATAAAGCATCATATGCTGATGCTCTAATTTTCAATGTCCACCAAAACATAACACAAGCACAAAGCACACTCAGCAAATTAAACCTACTTCTTCATTTAACACAAGGATTCACAAAGTCACAGATGCTGAGCCCATAAGGCAGGTATTGACCCAACCAAACATTCTTGTTATAGGCGACTCCATTGTAAGGCATACGTAAGTGCCTCTTATCAGGCAAAGCAAGGAAAGAGTGAAGGTTAGTTGCTTGTATGGTGCCAGGATCTGTCAGATCATGCATGCACTCATGTCCTAAGTACAAGTATGACCCTTTCATAGTTCATGCTGATGTCAATGACTTGAGGTGTACTTCCCTGGACTGTATGAAGAGAGACATGATGGAGCTCTCAGACTATGTGTCCAGGTCAGGTATGAGCCTAGCATTGAGCAGCATTCTACCTTCTCCAAGGATGATGCTGCAATATGAGAAAAAATAATTGACTGCAATAATTGGCTTAGTTTTTGGTTTTATTCAAAGGGTGGTCCAATATTTGTCAGCCTGGGAGGTCGACTGACCATGCTGCCTTACTAGGGATGGCCTGCATCTGTGCCCTCTTATGATCTGATTATTGGCAAAGACATTGTCCACCGCCATAGTGCCTTTTTTTTTTTTTGGTAATGCCAACTTGATAAACCTACCAACATAATAAAACAAGCAAAAGAATGTATGAAGGTATTATTGATCAATGCTAGGAGCCTAAACAAGAAACTCCACTCCCTACAAGTCCTTCTCACCCTGGAGGACATTAATATGTGTGTAGTGAATGAGGCATGGTTTAAAATAGTGGACAGTACTCCTATACTGGCTTCCACACCCATAGATTAGCTACATTGTACAAGAGAGGAAGAAAGATGGAAGTATTTTAATCTACATCCAGAAGAGACTCCCATCATTGCTGGTAAAGCAGCATGATGCACTAAAGCTTTTTCATGTGCAAATAACCATCAGAAAGGTCATGTACCATATATTAGCTAGCTATAGAACTCCCCCTATGGCACAAGAAAGCCACAACGCCTATCTACAGTAACTAGAATTATTCAGTATTAAACCCAATACCATTTTTCTAGGTGATCTAAAATATCCAGCTATAGACTGGGGAACCTACACCACCACTAGTACATAAGCACAGAGATTCCTGGACTTAATCAGTACAGATGACCTGGAACAATTAGTGTACCCACTAGAGGGAATAACATCTAAGATCTTGTCCTTATTTATATGGGACCACCTTGCACCATTCCTTGTATATCTTTATCACTTGTTAGGTCTGACAATAAAGCAGTCTCCTTTGAAATAAAACTGAAACCAGAGATCCCTTCTGTGATGATGTGAGGTACTGCCATCTGTGCCAGGGAGAATAGAGCAGTACATGTGCAACATATGTCAGCATAGCTAGCTGGAGTTTTATAAATAATTTTATGTTATTTGACTATCACACTGACTTGTACAGATGCTTGTGTTAAAAAATATATCATTTGGGTTATTATAACTGATTAAATGTTTTTATTTAAACAAATAATTCTGGAAGGGAATAGTAGAAGGTTTTGAAATTGTTCTATATCTTTCAGATACTGCAACAGATCTTAGCAAAGCTCTGAGTATGCATTGTACCTGAGTCAGGTGATCAAATGTGATGCCATTCTGTAACCAGCACTGAGAGGATGGAACTCTCACAGCAGTTTGTTTTGTTTTGTTTTCTTTGGAACCTGATATAAAGATCTATGACAGTTACCACAGTCAGTTCATTTCAGTTCAGTTCAGTGCTTGTTAGAAGCTCATCACCTTGCCTTGTGGAAGTAAGCATCTCAGCATCCTAAAAGCCACTTGGAACCAGGACACAGTGCTCCAAAGTGAGTCTTGTTTGGGAGCTGGAGAGACAGAAACAGAGGCCAGTCCCTGTGCCCTCTTTGTGGAAATTGTGCTTCATGCAGAGAGATGTGGAAAATACTGTGTAAATTCATTCCTGTTTTTAGTGACCATTTCTCACCAGTGTCAGTGCTGACAATTGAGGCTCTTCGATTACTGGCCCAAGGTAGAGAGGCTGTCACATGTTGGTGTCAGAGTGATAAGATATTAATTGAACTGCAGTAACCTGTGGGCAGTTGTCACTGAAGGTGTGTGTACTCTCAACAGCCACAAGGTAAACATTCAGAGTTTCATTTTTACAACAGTTTTATTTATTTTTGTTAGTTTAGTTTAGTCAAGGAAAGCAGGCAAAGACATCAGCAGAGGATTATGGTAAGATGACAAAGATCCAGTTGGCCAAGGTGTGTGAAGCCAACAGACTGCTGCATGCTAGCTGGACTAAAGAAGAAATTATTTCAGCTTTAATTGCATCTGCAGCATGGACCAGCAGCCAGGGGGACAACCAGTCAACCAGTCAAAGCTCCACTGATGCCATTTCAGACGGTAGCTATGGATATTGTGGGACATCTGAGCACCCCAGGTTCTATAGGGAAGAAGTATATTCTGGTGGTAGAGATGTGCAGTCTTCAGAAACAGGGCAGTTCACCTTTTCCTCAGAGTATTTAAAAATCTGTCTGGAGTTAAAGAGACTTGAACTGGAGGCCAAACATTTGGAGGCTGAAGAAAAGGAGTATCAGCATTAACATGAAGCCAAAGAAAAGGAGAAGCAGAGTCAGCATGAACTGGAAACAGAAGAGAGACTGTGACTTTGGAGGCTGAAGAAAAGGAGAAGCAGCATCAGCATGAACTGGAGGTCAAATGTTTGGAGATTGAAGAAAATGAGAGACCGAGGCATTTGGAGATAGAAGGAAATGAGAGACTGCAGTGAGTGGAAGCTGAAGAAAAAGAGAAGCAGTGGCAACATGAGAGGGAGATGTTGACTCTTTGTCAGGGTCATGGAGGTAATGGGGAAGGGAATAACTTGACCTCAGAAGCAATAAAGGTCAGTAAATTTCTTCCACAAATTGCAGAGGGGGGTGATTTTGATAGTTTTAATCATATATTTGAAAGAGTATGTAAACAGTGTAATGTTGACCAAGAGCTCTGGGTATAGTACCTGACCCTCTTACTCCATGATAAAGCTGTAACTGCTGTTTCTAAATTGTCTGATACTGATTGTTTAAACTATGATAGAGTAAAACAATGTTTATTGAACTGTTATAAGTTATCACCTGAAGCTTACAGAAAAAAAGTTTTGTGAGCATAGACGCAAGGCAGATGTGATTATATTGCTGAGTTAAACACTTATTTTCATAGGTGTGTGAACTGGTGTCAGGTCACAACTTTTGAAAGACTGGCAAACCTTTTGGTGAGGGAACAAGCCCTTAGTACTTTGCCTGATGACATGAGAATCTGGTCGGCAGACCGAGAGTGTAACTCTGCAGATGAGATACGGAGAAAAGGGGCTCTCAACTTAGCAAGCAGGGCATCAATGCACAAGAGGAGGACACCCAGTGCTGCACATAGATATAAGGGAACCCATGGCAGGCATTCTAAATCACCCAAACAGAGTCAACCAATAACAAGGGAAGCCACTAGTTCAGGTACACAGCCAGGATCAGGGGTTAGATGTTTTAAATGTAACCAGAGGGGCCATGTAGCATACAAATATCCACTGAAACAATATGGGGAACAAAATGTGAGAGAGCCAGCAAGTGGGGATAACAGCAAGCCAGTAGTAAGTTATCTGGAGACAACAGAGGTGCCAAACTATCACCAGAGTTTGTATCCTATCTTAGTGGATGTAAGACAGACCACTGCTAAGAGAGACAAAGCCTCTGACATAACCATTGTGAAGCCTGCAGTGGTTAAAGAAGAGCAGTACTTGCTTGGGCAGTCCACTCTAATCAGGGCTTTAGGAATCATCCCATTCCAAATACTTTTGGCCAAGGTTTACCTTGACTGGGAGAGTGGAAAAAGAAGCAAGCAGGTAGATGTGTTTGAGAATATTCCTACAGATGTCCTGACAGGGAATGATTTTGATAATGTAGTACCTTGTGAGCATGCAGTTACATGCAGTCAGGCTTATACACAGGCATGTAGGTCTGGTAGCCTCGGGGAGACCCAGGCAGACCCCACACCTGAAGCTAGGCTGCTGATGTGGCTATTTCAGGGAGGGAGCTACCCTGTAGCAGTGAACCTGAAAGTGAGCCACAGCTGCTGGAAGGTACTGATGTTCCCATGGACAGGGTGACTGCAATGACAGAGGTGAGTGGTAGTACCCAGGCTGACAGTGAGGCACTGCTGTCAGAAGATACTAGGCTTCCTGTGGAAGGGGAGCTGGCAATGGTCACAAAGGTGGAGTTGAGATAGGCTCAGCCTTCTGACCCTACCTTACGAGGCTTGAGGAGGAGGTACCTGATGCTCAAAGAAAAAGGGGAGTCTGTATACTGGAACAAAGGGTTACTGTATAGAGAGTGGGTTCCTGAGTGAGGGCTAAGGGGTAAGGTAATACAGCAGTTGGTAGTGCTCGGTGCCTACCATCTGGCACTTCTAGCCATAGCCCATGATATTCCCTTTGCAGGTCGTATGGGTATAGAGCATACCAAGAGATGTATTATGCAGAACTTGTATTGGCCTGGGATTGCAAGGGATGTAACAGGGTACTGCAGGACACATGAGCAGTGCCAAAAGGTAGGCAACACAAGGGGACAAGGTCAAAGCTCCATTGATGCCATTTCAGATGGTAACTATGGATATTGTGGGACATCTGAGCACCCCAGGTTCTATAGGGAAGAAGTATATTCTGATGGTAATAGATTATGCTGCTATATACCATGAAGTGGTGGCTCTGAACTCCACTGAGGCAGAGAAGGTGGCAAATGCTTTGTTAGAGATTTTCAGCAGGGTAGGTTTCCCAAGAGAAATACTGACTGACAGAGGTGCCAATTTCATGTCAGACCTGCTGGCTTGTCTGTGGAAGCGTTGTAGGGTGAATCACCTAAAGACCACTACTTAGCACCCCCAGACTAATGAGCTTGTGGAGAGGTTAACTCTACACTAAAGACCATGCCACATGAATTTGCAGACCAGTTTAACAGAGAATAGACTAAATATTTCCCCAGCTATTGTTTGCATACAGAGAGGTACCCCAGAAATCCACAGGTTTTTCACCCATTGAGTTGCTGTATGAGCATAGGGTGAGGGGGTCTTTATATTTGATTCATGATGAGTGGGAGGGTGAGTGTAAATCCCACAAGGAGTCTCTTGTGTCACATGCCCCAAACCTCAGGACAAGGCTTAGGGAGCTCATGATCTTGGCCCTAGAAAATCTTGACAGAAAAAGGTCTAGTATGACAGGAATGCTTGAGCCCGAGAGTATGCTGTGGGACAGCAGGTTATGGTGCTCATTCCTGTCAAACACAATAATCTGCCATCAGCTTGGAAAGGACCCTTCAAAGTGGCAAGGAAGGTCAGTAATGTTAATTACTTGGTAAACCCGCTAGGCAGGAGGCAGGGGCACAAATTGTACTATGGTGCTGGGCAGACTGGAAAGGGCAGGCTTGACCATTAAGCACAGTAACTGCTGGGTGGGTATGGCAGATGTCATAGAGTGGGGAGTGGTGGTAGGCCAGAACCTGCCAAAGTGGAAGTTATTCAGGTGTGACCTGTTCCTCTTACCAAAAAGCAGGTGAGGGCATTCTTGGAGACAGCAGGGTACTATTGAAAGTGTGTTCCCAATTATAGTACAATAACTCCTCCCCTCACAGACTTGACAAGGAAAAACAGGCTAGATAAGGTAGTGTGGACCCCAGCTAGTGAGCAGGCATTCCAAAAGCTTAAAAGGGCTTTGGGAGGACCCTCTGTTAGCCAGTCCAGATTACAGCAAAGAATTTGTTGTGCAGGTGGATGCTTCAAATCATGAGGGTGGGGGCTGTACTCAGTCAAGTTTTTTTCAGAGGGAGAAGAGCACCCAGTTGTATATCTCAGTCACAGACTCCAACCCAGAGAGAAATGTTATGCAGCTGTAAAAAAAAAGAATGTCTAACCATGGTATGGGCACTTTAGAAACATCAGCCTTATCTCAATGGAAAGAAATTCACTCTGATTAAAGACCACAATTCCTTAATATGGCTACACAGTGTCATCCAACAAGATGCCAAGTTATTAAAACAGAGCCTAGGGTTGCAGGCATATGACATGACAGTACAGCACCATAGCATGGTCAGCAATTCCAGTGCAGATGGACTGTCAAGACAGGGTATAGGTTAATGTATTCCCAGACAGGCCCATTTCGCTCAAGCGATGTTTTTCCAGGGTCACATGGAAAACTAGCTTGAATCTTCAAAAGGGTGGGGAGATGTGATGATGTGAGGTATTGCAGTCTGTGCCAGGGACAATAAGGCAGTGCACATGTAACATATGTCAGCATAGTTAGCTGGAGTTTTATAAGTTTGTGTCATTTGACTATCACAATGGCTTGTGTAGATGCTTGTATTAAAAATGTATCAACAGTGTTATTATAACTGATTAAATGTTTATGTTTAAACAAAGAATTCTGGAATGGAAGTGTGTATGTATTGTACCAGAATCAGGTGATCAAATGTGATGTAATTCTATAACAAGCACTGATAAGATGGAACTCTCACAGCAGTTTGTTTTGTTTTGTTTTCTTTGGAACCTGATATAAAGATCTATGACAGTTATCACAGTCAGTTCGGTTCAGGGTTTGTTAGAAGCTCATCACCTTACCTTGTGGAAGTAAGTATCTCAAATTAGGTAGGGAGCACTTATTCTTTAGACAGTCAGGAAATACAGTGAGATTAGTTAAGTATTGTTTTTCTGCATCTGTGTGCATCTGTCCAACTGTATTTTTATTTCTCCTGTGATTGAAACTCTGGTGTTTATTGTACTTAGATATTTAGTATTCTCATGTTTTCTATTTTATTTATTATTACATTTTTTATACCTTTCATTGAGGCTGATCTTTTAGAGGATACTTTTAACATCTTGAGCGCATTTATGCTTATTTTGGTGATGCCATGGCCACTTCAAAAAGCCTTGCTGCTTTGATTACACTCTATCATTTATATTAGTATTGATTTTACCCAGTAAAATTGGATACCCTTGTAAGAGCCTAAGAGTGGTTGACTGGTGGCAGTGTGGTTACCTTATAATCTGGGCAGAAGGGGTACAGCTAGTAAATCTATACCAGCCTTTCCCAGAAGTATGTGTGTGAAAATCAAATACCCAAGTGTGGTTGTGTCAGCCACTTAGAACCAGGACACAGTGCTCCAAAGTGAGTCTTGTTTGGGCTCTGGAGAGACAGAGTCCAGTCCCAGGTCTGGAGCATGTTCCCTGTGTGCTTTTGGGGGAAATTGTGCTTAATGCAGAGAGCTGCATCTGAAAATACTGTGTAAATTCATTCCTGTTTTTTAGTGACCATCCCTCACCAGTGTCAATGGCTACACAGGAGGATTGAGGATTATTGACTACTACCTTCCACCCAAATGTACATTTAGAAATTTCTTTAAGACAAAATAATGATACATTGACAAGCTTCAAATCCCCACCAAATGTAGTTAACCCCACTGAATACATAGAAAAATACACCATCACATTATACCAACATGTAAACAGCTGTAGTGATGCAGCTGCATCCCATAAGAACAAGTGCAGAAACAAACCCATATGCTGGAACCATAATATCAACAAGCTTTATAATAAAAGGAAATTAATTTTGACCAAAAGTAAGAAGGGTAATTCCCAGAATGTTAGAGCCCTTGTCACTGAAATAAACAAATAACTAAGGAGCTTAGTGAAATCATCCAAAGCCATGTTTGAGGCTAAATTAGCTACCCAAGCCAAAGACATTCACAAGGCATTTTTAGTTATGCAACCTACTGGTCAATAAATTTATCTGTAACTTTGAATAAAAACAGACATCCACCAAGGTTGAGTGTAGAATCCAGTTTAATTGAAAGATAAAAACTGATAAGCGCTTCTGCAGCAGACCCACTTCTTCAGACCATAACACAAGAATAAAATCTAAGGTGTTTAAATAAAATAAAACAGCCAGTCAAAAACTGAGTACAAAATCACATGATAACAATTAGTGATGCAAGCCCCTCTTTTTAAGTGCGGGTTTTAAAGACACAGTGTTATTAAGACCTGGGTGCAAATTAGCTCTCAGGTCTAAAATCCAGCACAGCTCAACATATTCAGTTTCATTCACAATATCACTTCACGTAAACCACAATCAACTTTGCTCAGCACTAAAAACTTAAAGTGGTGGGTATCTCCATTATTCCTTAAGATATACCTGAAACTGGCTCACCTCCAGCTATCACACAAGACCGAGTACTAAAGATGCTATCAAAAGCTAAAAATACTGCATAGATAGGTCCTGACTGTATTCCTAGATGCATCTTAAATAGCATAAAGCATGATTTAGCCACATCTCTAGCAACATTGTTCAAGCTTAGCCTCCATACAGGTTTTGCACCAAGCAAATGGAGAACAGTTACAGTCATTCCTTTACATAAGGGAGGACCTTCCACAAACCAAGACAATTGCAACCCCTTAAGTCTGACCAGCCTCATATCATCTTATCATGGAACCAATTAGTAAGGACATAGGGAACCTCCAAATACTGGACCCGTCTCAATTTGGATTTATCAAGGACAGCCACTTGGGTGAAAACGTCACTAAAGCAATGGATGAATGCAAAATGATATGCACCCATGCCTCAACTTTACACAATTCCTCACTCAGGCATAGTAGAAAAGCTAAATAAACTGGGAAGAAAGCTCTGCATCACATGCTGGATAACCAATTGACTCAACAAATAGGACCCAGATAATCAAAACAGGAGAAATTATCTCCACAATGAAACCAGTCACCAGTGGAGTTCCCCAGGGTTCTGAGCTGGGACCTCTCTTGTTTGGCATCCACATTTCCGAAGTAAAAGCCAATACTAAAGGGCTATGGCTGTCTATGTTTACAGACGACTACAAGCTAGGAGCAGTCATTGAATCCCCAAATGATTTAGCCATCCTGCAGTAATGTTTGTCACAAATAAATAACTGCTGCCAAAGTCATGGACTGAAAATAAATACAAAAAATTTCAAAAAATGTATTAGTGTATCCTTTGTTAAGTCATCTACCCCAGGGAACTACCACACTGACAATACACCACTAAGAGTTGACCCAGTTGTTCAGGATTTGGGAACTTAAGTTGGACAGTGACATTATGTTTGACCAACAGGTGTGCATTGTTGTAAGAAAGTCCTTTTACATTGCAAAGCATATAAACAGATGGATTGTGTCTAGATCCAGGGATGTTGTTGCCCCCTTTACTCAGCCCTCATTAGGACATTCATTGACTATAATGCCCCCTTTGACATGTATTTGTCCATACATATGCAACAGTTGGAATGCCCACAGAGATACCTTACTAAAAGGATACATGGCCTACATGAACTGACTCAAAGCTCTGTCACTGTACTTGGTATCCTATAAACTGTTAAGAGGTGGCATGTGTTTGGCATACAAGACATCCTACAATCCATTACTGATGGATTTATTGCACATCAGTAAGTCAAATGGCATCAGAAATACTCAGTCTGGGGATTTAAACCTTTTCTGCAACATCAACAAAATGGTTTGAAGGGACAGGTATATCTCACAGAGGATACCACTGATGTGGAACAGACTCCTCATCCACATAAAACAAGATCGATCTGATGTCAGTTTTCATTCTCTCCTCATGTGTTGGGTTTGGATTCAAATCTCAGATCTGAATTGGCTGTTACTAAAGCTCTTGGTGACAAAAAGGCTCTCAAGCTTCTCCCTTACCCATAACGCACCACCCCCAACATACCTCAGATCTTGTTTGCTGCTTTTTGCAAAAGTACGTGGTCAGCCACAGCTCTTGAGCTTCATCACTATTTTTCAGATAAGTTAGACTTTGTCTTTTAGACTTTATATTCTGCCTTTTCTACTTTTTTTTCTGGTTTCTATTAATCCCTTTCATTTGTACTTATAGTATTTCTGTAAATACCATCATTAGTATCTATCCCTTCATTTCTTTCACACATTAGTGTATTTGTAATTACCATTGTTGGTAATTCATTTCCTGCAAGCTTAAGTCCAAGGAGTCGAAATCTCCTTTTGCTGCACATCCTCAAATCCATCCTCGGAGTTGTTTAGGAAGAGGCCTAAGTCGGATTTTTGGAGGTCTCAAACCTCTTCCCCCTCAGATCTGAAGAAAAAGAGGTTTATGGATCCAACATCCTTAGAGCCGAGCAAAAACTATTCAGAGCTGACTGTGTCAGATCCTATGGTGTTGCCTTAGGACTCATTATTCTCTATCTGTTGATCCTGTTCCTTCCAGGGTCCCATCTCCTTTTATAGAAAGGAGCCATACTAAGTCATCTTCCCTTGTCTTGTCTTATTCCTCCTTGGCTGAAGAAGATGTGGATAGGATGATGAGGAAGTTTCTCTTGGTGCAGCTCTAGATGGGTGCATTACTGGCTCCTACCACTTCAGTTCAAGAGGCCCATCCTTTGACTCTCCACAGGAGTCAGTCACTGAGGATATGGACGTCAATGAGGGTAAAGGCTCCCACAATCACCTTCAGAAGACATCTCATTTGGAGACATCCTTGAGATCCTGAAACAGAGAGGTGGTTGGACCCCTTGCAACCCTTCACCTGAGGAGTCAGTATTTCTGGAGGCCTTTGGAGCTGGCCCATCTACTTCCTGGGTTACTCCACCCTCTGACAAGCTCATTGATTTGGTCTCTTGGTGGGCATGGAAGGAGCCTGATGCAGTTGAACCAATACCCAAAAGGCCAGATAGGATTCTAACTTCACCTGTGGAGAAGAAAATCTGGGCTAAATGGGTGCACAATGGATGCCATGGTCACGGAGGTGGCCACCAAGAAGGAACTTGCCGAACTGAGTTCCTCTGTTTATCCCCCTAACAGGGAGTCTAGGGTGATAAACTGGTTTGGAAGCATGTCTATGCTTCAGTGACCTTTGCTCTTAGGTCACTGAAGTATTTGGCACATTTTACTAGGTTGCAAAGGGATTTGATAAAAGAACTTTGAACTACCCTTTCAGGGACTATTTCTGCTGAGGCCTAACTGTCCATGGCTTCTCAGTTGGCTACCCTCCAATCTAGCTTGAATTTATGCTTGAGGCTTGTTTTGCATGCAGCCGAAAATGCCTCAAGGGCAACAGGTTCAGGCATATCCATTAGAAAGCATGCGTGGATGTGTTTATGTGATTTTGTGAAGCCCTTCAAGTCCTTGTTCATCAATGCTCCTTTTGACGGCACTTCTTTCTTTGGCCCCAAAGTGAAGGACACATTATCCAGGTGTGAGAAGGATGGAAAGACCCTCTCTTCAGTGGACGTACTTTTTTCAACCCCTGAAAGATCCTTTTCTAGGAATCAACAAGGTGGTCAGAAGATGTGGTTCAGGAAGTCCCAGGGTCCTTTTCAAGACACACGTGGAGAAAGTTCCCCTAGGATAGAGGGAGAGACTTTAATGGACAATGATGTCCCAGCAGCAGAGGAGGCCCGCAAAACCAGGGGTCCAAGGATTCTTTCTCTGACAGACCCTACCAGCACTCCCAAAAGGAGGCCTGATTGTTTACCTCTGGAGGCAATTGAGAGTCATCTGTCCCTGCACCAGACAGCCTAGCTAAACATAGCAAAAGATACTTGGGTGCAGAGGATTATTTATATAGGTTATATAATACCCTTTTCCCTTCTACCCTAACTCTACAAAACATTCCTGATGTTCCACCCAGTCAGCAATACAAACACAAATGCTGCTAGAAAAATGAGTCATCCAAGAGGTCCCACCAGACCAGATAGAATCCAGAACTTACACAAGATTCTTTTTAGTGCCAAAGAAAAAATGGGACTGGAGACCAGTTTTGGATCTCAGCAACTTGTCAGTCAGTCAGTCAGTCAGTCAGTCAGTCAATTCGACACACAAAGTTTTGGATGGTCATGGGTCAGTCCATTCTCCCCTTTCTGGGCAAGAATGATTGGATGTGCTCAATAGACCTTCAGGATGTGTACTATCACACTTTTGTCTGGGAGCCAGTCACTACCAGTTCAGAGCCCTGCCCTTTCGCCTCACCACAGACCTGAGGGTGTTTACCAAATGTATGGCAGTAGTAACAGCACACTTGAGACTGCAGAGATTCTGGGTGTTTCCATATCTAGACAACTGGCTCATTACCACCCCAACCAGGCATCTGTTAATAAGGGAAAGGAATCAGGTACTCCATATTTTCTGTCATCTGGGGATAACCATAAATTATGACAAGTCTCACCTACAACCAACTCAAAATTTGGAATTCATAGAAGTTTTCAACATGAAATTTATCATAATTTCTCTTCCTCTCTCAAGAGTACAGACTATCAGATTACAGGTCAGACAAATAATTTGCAGTACCAAGGTTTTAGCCCACTAGGTCCTTCAAGCTCTAAGATCAATGTCAGCAGCAGTCACCTTAACTCTAGCCAGGCTTCATATGAGAATTCTTCAATGGATGTTAGCAACGCAGTGGTTGATTCTTTAACAGTGCATGTCAGCACAAATAAGAATTGCTCAGGCATGCAGGAGAGATCTCAGGTGGTGGATTCAATCAGATCACGTTCTACAAGTCCATTAATTCATCCTCTTTCAACCCAAGGCCATAGTGGCCATGGATGCTTCCCAGTTGGGGTGGAGGGGCACTTTCTGGGGAAAACAGTCCATGGCACTTGGTCCCCTGAAGAGGCCAACTTGCATATAAATGTCCTAGAAATGAGAGCAGTGCTCTTAGCATTGCAGGCCCTCCAGAATGCTCTCCCTTCAGGGACATTTGCTATTCAAACAGACAATATGTCAGTAGTTTGGTACATCATCAAATAAGGAGGGATCAAATCATGCCCCTTTTGTCGAGAATCACTCAGATTGTTGCAATGGGAAATCTTATCCAACTGCTTTTTCATAGCAATGTACATTCTGGGGAAGTCTAATGTGATAGCAGACAAATTGAGCAGCTCCATTCTTCTACCTCACAAATGGTGTCAAAACAAGAAAGTGACAGAAATGATCTTTTGTTAGTGGGGCCAGTCTTGCTGCAATATTTTTCCTTCTCCTCTAAACAACAAATGCAGCAGCTACTTTGCCCTAAGCCCCCCCCCCCACACAGGGTGGGAATCACCAAGGAATGGTCTACTTCATGATTGGCCTCCCATGCCTATCCTCCAGTTCCATTAATTCTAAAATTTCTGCAGAAGCTGCCAGGTTGAAGAGAAAAGTCATCTTCATTGCACCTTACTGACCTAGACAGATTTGGTTTCCCTTCCTACGGCCTCATCTCCTTTACCAGCCTTGGATTCTGGATCTGATTCCAAATCTCCTGTCTCACCAGACAGGCATGATTCACCCAGATATCTCAAACCTCAAGCTTGCAGCCTAGTTTCTCCAATTCAGTTAATAGACAGACAACCAATGCTCTCTTCCCCATCCGCCATATCCTTTTATCTTCCCAAAAACCTTCAACATGAAAACTCTATACAAATAAATGGAAAATATTTGTTTACTGGGCACAACAAAATCATGTTGATCCATTTTCAACTGCAATAAATAACATACTTGAATTTTTACCTTTACTTTTTAAAGAAGGGACTGATTCCTCTACCATTAATGTTCAATTAGCAGCAATATCTAATTTTCATATTGGATGTGAATGTTCTTCGGTGGCCTTTTCTAAACTTTGCAAAGTATTCTTGAGAGGCATTCTTCTTTTGAGACTACTGTTTATTAAAGACCCTAGTCCACCATGGGATCTGAACTGGATACTGCAAGCATTAACACATTCCCCTTTTGAACTAGCAGCTAAATGTGACTTTAAGGTTCTCACTTGGAAAATGTCTTTCTAGTAGCCATTATATCAGCTAGACGAATTTCAGAACTTCAAGCCTTGTCTTCAAATCCCCCCCTACTTGATGTTTCATAAGGATAAGGTTACATTATGAACCAATGCATCCGTTCTTCCCAAGGTGGTGTCAGAATCCATTATCAATCAGTCTATTCATTTTCTAGTTTTCTTTCCTAAATTTGCAAACAAAGGTGAATATATGTTGCATTTATTGGATGTTCACAGACAATTACATTTGTATCTATACAGGACAAAAGAAATCAAAAAGACAGACCAACTCTTTGTTTCCTTTGCAGATTTGAAATTGGGTAAACCAGTTGCAAAAGTAACTTTAGCTAGATGGCTGACTGTATCTCTTTTATTTATAATAAATTGGGTCATACCTTAACTAAACCTGTAAGAGCCCATTCAACTAGATCCATGGCAACTTCTTCAGTATTTCTATCCAGGATTTTCATGGATGGCATATGGACAGCAGCAGCAACTTTGGCAAGTCCTCATACCATTATCACTCATTGCAAATTAGATCTGGCCTTGAGGGGAAGAGCATATTTTGGTTCAACTGTGCTCAGGAATATTCTTCCTTAGAGTCCACCTGGGATTTTAGGTAGCTGTGGACTTTGTCCCCAAAAGCTGAGGATAGAATGAAAGTTGACAACATCAGATAAAGAAGTTATGTACTCACCATAACATTCCATCTTTGTTGTCCATTTTCATTCTTCCTCAATTTCCCACCCACCAACCCGCATCCCCATCTTTTGTTTCTACAAACATCTGGAAGAGTGAGAAATTAAAAGTTCACCACTGTTCTTTTGATTGAGCTCCAGATATAGTTTCATCTGTTGGACAGATACATTTTTAAGTATTTATATATATATGTATATATATATATATATATATATATATATATATATATATATATATATATATATATATATATATATATGTGTGTATATTCATTACTGAATCCCAAAATTACACAATCCCGAAGCCCAAAATACTGAGGCTATAAGCCCGAAACCCCACATTACCGAAATATTAAAACCGCAAAATTCAAAATCACAAAAGTACTACATACATGCAGCACACATACAAACATACACACAGCCTCCCCCCATAACCAAACAAACCACCCTACACTAAAGATAAGCATGGGGGCTTCACCCCCTGCACCCCCACACCCCCCTACTTTAATATTCTAACTCCGAGATTGCACAAACATACACACACAAGGCAAACTCACACCCACACATTACAGCCCCTCACAAACACACTTACACACACATACTTACCTGAACCGCAACACCAGAAGTGCTAACTCAAAATCCCTTAACATCGGGATTTTGAATTTCGCACTTCTAGTCTTTCGGTAATGTGGGGTTTCGGCAACATGGTCCCGAGCTTTTGAAATTCAACATTTCAAAAGTTTGAGATTTAGTAGTGTTCCTATATATATATATATATATATATATATATATATATATATATATATATATATATATATATATATATATATATCTGTTAATAGATACCATTTCTGTTAAAATCAGCAAACAAGATCTGAGGTATGTTGGGGGTTGGTGCATTATGTGTAAGAGAGAAGCTTGAGAGCTTTTTGGTTACTACAAGCTTTAGTAACAGCCGAGTCAGATCCGAGGTTCAGATCCAAACCCAACAGTTGAGGAAGAATGAAAATGGACAACACCGATGGAATATTATGGTGAGTACATAACTTGTTTTTCATTTTCATCTCTGTCCATATTCAACTGCAGTTTAGATCTATGGATGGGAAACAGAAAAATTACCCTAGCTAGTCTGTTTATTTGTGACTCTGAACTACAAAAGTTACTGAATCTTGTGCTAAATATATCTGGATTTCCAGACAATAACACACAAGTGCTAAGAGCAAAACTCAAGTCACTGACTCCAGATAACAGTCCTTCTCCACTGTTTTTATTCCGTCTCAGCTGCTCTTAGCTTACTTATTTATGTATGTAGTTATTTATTTATATATGTATGCATGTATGTCTGTCTTACAGAACCAGGTTATTTACTAGCTTTTATTTTATTTATTTATTTATTTATTATCTTTTCTTTACTGGGAATGTATGAATGGGCACAAGATCCAATTTCAGAGGAGGCCCAGGGAGAAAAGTTCCAGATAAAATACATATTTACAATGAGCAACAATAAAAAATAAACTTGTTATGTATTACTTTGTAGGTAGTATTGAGACAAATTGTAAAGGCATTTATCATATAGCAAAATCTGAAGGTAATGCTACTCAATGCTAGAAGTCTAAACCTCAAAATGCACTCTCTCGAGGCACTCCTAAAAATGGAGAACATCGATATCTGTGCAGTAACTGAGTCCTGGTTCAAGGCTCCAGAGAGCACCCCTGCAATACCAGGCTACAGTTCTTACCACACTTTTCGGCCACAAAACCAAGACTGAAACACTAAAGGTGGAGGAGTGTCCATATTCACCAAGGATATTCACACCTCCAGGCTAGTTGCCCAACACAATGCATCTGAAATTCTCCAGGTGCAACTAACACAAGATAAGACTGCAATCCAAATTGTAGCTTGCTACAGATCCCCCACCATGCCCCAAGATTCTCACTACACCTTTCTAAACATACTGGAAAATATTAAGATACAACCAAACACCCTAATACTGGGTGATTTCAACTACCCTGACATTAATTGGGAAAACTACTTGGGTACCAACTCCTTTTCCCAACGGTTCATGGAATTCATAAATTCCAACGCCCTGGATCAACTAATCCATTGTCCCGCCAGAGACTCCAATATCCTAGACCTGGTCATTACCAACATGGGAGACAGATGCTCCACACCTGTAGTCACCCCCTCATTGGTCAGATCTGACCATAAGCAAATCACTTTTGACATCCACATCCCACCCCCACCCCCCCAGTAAGGAAACCTCCTTAAAAAACTTCTCCAAAGCAAATTCATGCTACTGAAGTCAGAAGTGACTAACTCCACAACACCCACGCAGATGGGATCTGGAAGTTCGACTGCAGAATCCTACACTAACACACTGTATGAGCACATCCACTCGTGCATGAATCGTGCCATCCCAAATAGAACCAAGATGCTTTTCTCCAAAAAAAGGAAGCCAATCTGGTGGTCCCCTGCTATAAACAAACTATACAACAGAAGGAAGAAACTGTTACAGAAAAGAGGAAAATCCCAGGATGCAAAAAACTCTCTCACCAGCATCAGTAAGAAGCTGAGATCCCTCATAAAATCCTCAAAAGCTAGTTACGAAAATAAAATTGCCAAAGATTCCAAAGACAACCACAAGGCATTCTATAGTTATGTCAAGAATCTAAATGGCAATGCTCAGATCTGCTCTGAGCTACAACAGAATGGCATTAAATATACTGATCCGAAGGATATTGCCAATATCCTGGCAGATCGATTTAGTGCCAACTTCACCCCCCTCTCACTCCCTAAAGGGCCCATCTCAATACCAAAAGATTGCCAAATTCCGCTAATCACGGCCACACAGGTAGAAACCGCACTCTCCAACGCTAAGAATACAGCATCCATGGGACCAGATGACATCCCAGGCTGTGTACTACATGAACTACAAAATGAACTGGCACCTCACCTAAGTGTCATGTTTAATAATAGCCTCACCTCAGGCTTCATGCCCATGAAGTGGCGCACAGCTACAGTTATCCCACTCCACAAGGGAGGATCCACCTTAGATCCCGGGAACTACCGTCTCATCAGTCTGACAAGCCTGATCTGCAAGGGCATGGAATGCATTATCATGGAACTTATAAACAAAGACACTGGCAACCTTCAGACACTGCACCCGCACCCAGTTTGGGTTTGTGAAGGGCCAATCTTGTCTCCTGAATCTGATTGACTTCTTCAAATCAGTCTCCAGAGCTGTGGACGAGGGTAAGGCAGTCCACACAGCCTATCTGGACCTCGCCAAGGCCTTTGACACCATCCCCCACTCTGGAATCATAGATAAACTTACTAAGCTGGGAATAAATCTCTATGTCACTCGATGGGTTGCCAACTGGCTTACTGACAGAGGCCAGACTGTAAAAGTAGCCAACTCCAAATCCAGCTCCAGACAAGTGACAAGTGACAAGTGGAGTACCTCAGGGTTCATTTCTGGGACCACTCTTGTTTGGCATCTACTTCTCTGAAGTACAGGCCAACACTAAGGGACTCTGGCTAACAAAGTTCGCAGATGACTGCAAACTGGGAGCCATTATTGAATCCCCAAATGATGTGGATATTCTACAATAGGGCCTTACATAAACAGATGCCTGGTGCCAGAGCCATGGGCTCAAGCTTAATGCCAAGAAATGTATAGTTATCCCCTTTGGAAAAAAGCATGTACCCATGAATTATCACATAGGTGGCAGGGCACTAAACATTTATTTATTTATTTATTATTTATTTTATTTTACATTTGTTGACCGGGCTAGTCTAGCTGGATATATGTCCATTTTCAGTAGAGGCCTGGGGAGAAAAGCTCCAAGCAAAAACAAAAACACCATTTAAAAATGTATAACTAAGTCAAATAAACAAAAAAAAAAGGAAATATAGTTATAAAAATGAAGACTATAGTCATTATGCTAAAATTTAAACTAAATATAAATAAGCAAGTATATAAGAAACAAAAAGGGTATGGGGTAGAAAGAGTAAAGTCCTTAAATTAAATTGTATTACTAAGAGAAAAGCAAAAGAGAAGTAACTAGATTTGGAGGGAAAAGATGGGGGAGAGGGGAAGGGTATAAGCTGGAGGGAAATAAAAGTTTCAGTCAGGGTTAGCACAAGGACAGAGCCACTGAGTTTTCAGATGTTCTTTAATGTGTTTTTTGAATTGAGAGGTGGATGCTAGGGTAGATAGTTCAGGAGGGAGCTGATTCCAGTTTTTTCCTATAGTGTTTGAGAAAAGTGAATCACCAGCTTTGTTGTTAGATTTAATTGAGGCAACAAGGAGTTTATTTGCTGAACGTAGTGTAGCCAGATTTTTATATGGAGAAATCAGATTAGTGAGGATGGGGGTGTCATTGGGGTGGTATAGTGGGGTGGTATCGAAAGTGTGATGAGAGACTTAGGGACACAGGTGGACAGTGGTCTCACTTTCGATAACCACATCACCACAACAGTCAGGAAATCCTTCTATGTGGCACACCTCATCACTAAAGGCTTTTCATCCAGAAAAAAGGAGATCATTGTCCCACTGTACTCATCCCTTATTAGACCCATTATAGAGTATAATGCCCATTTGGTATGTACCTCACAAGGCATCTGCAACAACTGGAAAGGCCACAGAAATACCTCACTAAAGAATCACAGGCCTAAAGCAGATGCCATATGCTGACCATCTAAAAAAATCCAGCTATACTCTGTGGCATATCATCTACTCAGGGGTGATCTCTGCTTAACATACAAGATCATGTCAAACCCAGAGCTGTTGGACATGCTCCACTTAAAGAAATCCCAATCCCTCAGAGCCACACACTCCAGGGATCTAAACCTTGTCATCACAATGAACAAAACATGCTGGAGGGATAGGTTCCTGACCCAGAGACTCTCCATACTCTGGAATAGACTGCCCATACATGTCAAGCAGAGCGCCTCATTGGCCCTTTTCAAAAGGAACATTGATGATTGGATGGGAGATAGGAAATTCACCCCGGGGATCATGTCTGTCACCCTGCTAGATAGGGGTCCAGAGAAGTAAATATTGTGGGAAGAAATATCCAGGGAATTGTTATGGCTAGGCTTGCATAGGCCCTAGGGCTGATAGCCTAGTACCAACCTATGAACCTATGAACCTTATGTTATATTATTTTACATAAGTCAAAGACATGTTAACATGTAATAGCTGGAGATACAATAATAATGATAATGCACATAGGTTTGATATTTGTATATTGACATTAATGATGTAGGATGTCACTTGAGCAGGAAAAGAAAATAGAGGCAGAGGAAGGGTATAAGCAGAAATAATCAAGAAATCATAAGTAGAAAAAGTTCTGATAATGCTGAGGTTGAGATAAGAGTTGATAGCGAAGATGATGTGGTGGGTAAGGAGGGGTATTAGTAAGAGTGGATTAAGGATATATGTTAGTTGGAGGGGCAGTAGTGGGGATGAAAAAGAAAGCTATAGGAATAAGAAAGGTGAAAGAGTCAAGGTGACTGATCGAGAGACTGGCAATGGAAGAAAGAAAGGTGGCTCTAGCCAGAAGAGGAGCATGAGTATAGCAATGAGGAAGTTATGTGGTGTTTTAGATTGTGTTTGAAACATGTGGTAATGTTGTCTTGTTTTAGGGTGGGTGAGACAAGAGTACTAGTGCTTAGCAGCATAGGTTGAGTAAAGTGAGTCACCTTCACTGTTATGAGACTTAGTTTTGGTCAGGACATACTTGGTCTGTAAGAAGAGATTTCTAGGAGGGATGTAGTGTTTGAGGATGTTGTCTATGATGTGTAGGTGCTAGGTCTGTGTATTATTTTGCGGGCATTAAGCAATTGGGAGTAGGTAAGGTAATTAGGTATTTTGAGCTAGTGTAGTAGCTTCAGTGCTGGGCAGTGGTGTGAAAGGTTTGATAAGTTGGATGCAAACGTAGCTATTTTATTGTAACAAACCTCTAGTTTATTTGTTTAAGGTGGAGGGACGGTTAGTCAGGATGGGT
>NC_056728.1:905541851-905617318 GCF_019279795.1 Protopterus annectens
TCTGTATCTCTGTCTCTGATTTTATCTGTGTACTAGTTTTAAGATTACCTGTACTTCTGAACTCAGATGTTTATTTCTAAAGATTCAGTGTTATGATGCAGCAATTACACTTAAAAGAAGATCTTAAAGAAAAGAAGATCACAGCAACACGAAGAATAAATAGAAGACAGTACAATGTTCGTGCAGCTTTGAAAATATCCCCTGATC
The DNA here is from genome assembly GCF_019279795.1 of Protopterus annectens. Taxonomy (NCBI): domain Eukaryota; kingdom Metazoa; phylum Chordata; order Ceratodontiformes; family Protopteridae; genus Protopterus; species Protopterus annectens. The sequence goes on from NC_056728.1 coordinate 905,542,059, forward strand.
TGATAAGATATCAATCTTCAGTAAATTATAGGAGTAGACCACTCAGCACATTAAGTGTCTGTATTAAGTGCTCATGACACTCATCTTTATCTTAATTTACATTAAATTCAGTGAAACTAAAAGTTGATGATGCAAGCAAGCCTTATAGATTTCTCCTCTAAGAAATTGTCATAATTTTCACTTTTTTACTTCTCATCTACGACACTGTCCTCACTTTCCCTTTTTTCTTCCAGTTGCTTTTCTGCTTGTAAAAAGTTTTTAGTTCCTTTTGCAGTTTATTCTGTGAAAGTCAGAGGGATCCAGTGAACCAGCCAAACAAGCCTCTTCAGTCATCAAGTTAACAATGGCTAATAAGCCTTCTTTTCTTCAACATTCTTGCCCCAAAATGTGTGTAAATGATTTAAGCAGTCTGTAAAGGAGTGAAACTCCCTGCTATTAATGTAGTTAAGTCTAGTGCTGCTGTCAATGCTAAGGTTCAGATCCCCCGATCTCCTCTCCCAGGCCTGTTTCAGTCTTGGTGTTACTGAGTATTGACTACTATAGATTCCTGGCCACTGCCCTCAGAAGATTTCATGCCCACAAATCTAACTAATTGATCCATGTTTTGATGGTGTTCTGGCATCAGGGGTCCACAGTTATGTTTTCATAGAGCTACATTTTCCCTAGCACCAAAAGAAGAGGTGATGTAAGTGTCAATACTGACTTTTTTTTTTATTTTGTGGCACCAGTCATAATGTTTCAGATGTTTCTTCCAATACCATCTAATAGTTTCTCTGGTGCCATTTGGCAGTTTGCCTTTTCCATACCTCTCAACTGTCCAGATTTTCACAGAATGTCCAGATTTTTGCCTCATGTTTTTCATCCCTTCCTCTTAAAAGTTGTAGTTTTCTGAGAAATTATTAAGGATTGAAGTCACTAAATAATGATGGACATTTGAGTTTCACAGTTCATATCCTCCAGAACATGCAGGTTAATGCAATATCTGTTATTCTATCAACTTTCTAAGTGTATAGGAGAGATGTTTAAAAATTGACCCTGTTTTGGGGCCTTTGTCCCCCCATTATTTTTTACTTTGTCCAGATTTCTTGTGCTAAGAGGTTGAGAGGTATGGTAATCTCTATTGCCAATGACAATGCTAGCCCTTTCACTGTTAGATTTCAGAAAAACGAAAATATCCAAACCCAGAAAAAGCTGAATGGAGTAAATAACCAAGAGCACTGCACCAAAAATAAAAATCCAACAGTTTTATTCCACCACGATAAGAGTTTAGCACTTTCGTCAAAAGTACAGTACAGTGAAGAAGTCAGTTTTATGTACTTTTGACGAAAGTACTAAACTCTTATCGTGGTGGAATAAAACTGTTGGATTTTTATTTTTGGTGCTGTGCTCTTGGTTATTTACTCCATTCAGCTTTCATTGTTAGATTTCACATCACTGGCTTTTCAGTCTTGTCATTTCCAGTTCCTGTCTTCATAACACTGATTTCATTGCCCTGGTAGTTTGGTGCCATAGGATGAAGTGCCTGCACCCTCGAGTGCATTCTGCCAGTAGAGGAACCTTCACTGATACCATCATTCCAAGCTTTCCCTCTTCCTTCTTCCACCATGCCCACATGGTACTCTTACCTAAGTTTCCTATCACCCCCCCTTTCATTATTTTGAAGTATTCCTTCCCACCCTGAATCCCAAAGAGTATTGACTGAACTGGGATTCCCTAAGAGGTACAAGATGTGCACCTGCAAGTCTAAGCATTTTGAAACTTAACTGCACCCACAGAAGTAAAAGGCAAACATCCAAGGAAACCAGTTTTATATATCCAGCCTGAGCACTCTGCTGGTGAGAATTCAGGACTAAAAGGCACCAAAAAGAAATGGCTCGTGGAACCAGCTGCAAGACCCTGCCCAGATCTTGTGAAAATAAAACACTTCAAGAAGAACTCCTTATTTAAAAAAAAAGCAGGGTTAGAAATGTCTTGATAATGAAGTGTTTTACTAAAGATGCTTAGTGCTTTCATCCAGAAACAGACAATGAGATTGCTTGATCATTCTTTTTCTGCTAGCTTCAGGAAAGGTCATAAGGCTTACCACCACAGTGAAGCAAAGTTTAAATGCTTCAACAAATGTAGCATCACATAATTCCTGTTCCACACTTTGGCCCAGAACATATAACCTATTTTACTTGTTCTCCTACTTTGAGTTTCACTCATTGTTTTTAATAATGTTGTAAATATATCTATATTTTCTAAACCATTGATTGTACTACCTTAGTATCTATTCTTATATGTATAATTTTCTTAACTACAGATTATACTTGCCACACCCCAGCAAAACATGAAAATGATCTTTTGAGATCAGTGTTCTATCCCATTAACAAATATTTAAATAAAGAAAATTCTCTACAGTGTTTCTTAGAACAAAGCTGGATTGAGTTTCAGTGCTGCCTACAGTCACATTAACATGAGAGCAGTGGGAATGGGCAGTCACCTCAAATTACTGTCAGTGAGGTCATGAGCCTTAAGGCCAAGATCGCTGGTGACCCCTGGAAGGCTTCTTTCAGCTTCAGGACAGATCACAGCATTCCCACCTCCTTGCCCAACTGTCTTCCACTGGAATCATTTGAGGATAATCTTAATTCATTTATCTTTGTGAAGAAATATCTTTATTGACTCAGGAATTATGGGAATAATTATCAGAGAATATTTTATTTCCTTGCCCACCACACCTTGGATCCCATCCTTATCTTTGCTTGATATCCTACACTATCCAAAAGTGTTGGCAAAGAAGGGGTATTAAAGCTTCTTAAAAAAAGAGCCATCCAAGAAATCCAAAAGACAGGAGAGGGCTAAGATTCTATTTAAAATTCTTTTTGGTGTTCAAGAAAACCAGAACTTCAGACTCATTCTATATCTCAGTAGACTAAACTTTTTTCACTCCAGACACTCCTTTTATATGGACATGATGTACTTTATCCTTCCATGTCTCTCCAAAGGAGAGGGGATATGTTGTTTAGACCTCCATGATGCCTATTATGTCAATATCACCAAGGAAAATTGAAAGTGTCTTGCATCTAGATTGGAGTCAATCACTACCTTCTTTGGACTCTTCTATTTAGATTGACATCTGTTCCCATGGTATTCACCAAATGCATAACGATAGCAACTCACCTCCAAGTCAATGTCACAGAAATAAGAACTAGCTCCTTATCTCTTTTGGCCTTTTAGGACTCTTTTACCATAGGAATTATTTTCATTCAGACAAACAACATGGAGATAGTCTTGTACATCAACAAACATGGAGGGGGGACTTGCTGTTACACTTTGTGCATGGTTGTGTGTTTATGGCAATGGATACTCTGTTTATAATGCTTTCAGGTGGAGATGCACATTTAGCAGAAGGCAGTTTCACTATTAGACAAGCTGAGCCATTGTCTTCTTATTCCATATAAGTTGTCACTCAGCCTGAAAATGGCCAAGAAAATCTGCCTTTGTGTGGGCTTTCTTGTGTGTGTAACCACTCTGCCTGTTCAGTCAAAAACATGGATGTCAAATAGTTTCCCTTAATTCTGCTTCAGGAAGGGCAAGCAAAGGACATCTAAGCTTACTTCTGGCTAAACAGCCTCATGTACATATTCTCTGGTTTATTTATTTATTTTTCCTTTGTTGACTGGGTTAATTTTACTAGGCTTGTAGCCACTTTCCTGGGAAGACCTGAGGTGATATTTATAGTACTAGAGGAAATTTAGCCAGGCAGTGGGGAACTTTCTTTACTCTTTTGATAGGTGCCGTGCGGTCTTTTACATCCACCTGAGCTACCACAAATTCAGTCAGAGGGGACTTTGGTTTAATGTCTCATCTGAAGAACAAAAGGTTGACAAGGTTCATTCAGAAAGCCCAACTGCACAAAGACAAAGTCTAATCACTCCCTTTTGGCCTGGGTGAATCTGGTTTCAGCTTCTTCATGCTACCTCCTCCATAACCCTGTGAGACTCCAGCCTTCCAGGATTCTGATACCTTACCATTCCAGCAAACCACATTGAAGCCTTTAACTGCTTCAGTTTCAATAGTAACTAAGTTTCAGTGTTTCAAAGATCATGTGATCTTTGTCATTACAATATTTGACATTATGCAATAGCCGTCTACTTGAAAATCTTACTGAGAGACGTATTCTCATTTTTCCATTTGAACAGTTGACAGGGGTTTTATGCCTCTTTTTCTGGCCCTCATTCTACAAGTTCTATGTTGTTTCTTAGAAGTCATTGATTTTTTTCTTTGTTATTATTGCATTAAATTCCATTGAGCAGCCATCTGTAAGTTTCACTTTGGTCAAGACTCAGTTTCCCTGACATCATAAGTTTGTAAGACCTTCTTGTGTGGGGCTTTCCAGCTCAGTCCACTACTGTGAGTACTTGTTCCAAAATGGCATATTTACTTTATCCTCAAGTGGCTGAATGATTAACCCCTAGAAACATAGGAACAATACTCGGAAGTGATCGTAGGAAATATAAGATGCTTAACTAGTGGACAAACTGAAAATTACTTGTTACCCTTTACAAGCAAGTAAAAGTGCTCACCCCCCCAAACTGACCATAGCTGTATTTATTAACGCTGGTGTAAATTTGTTTCTAGCCCTCCAATCATCAGTGTTAGCCTAAAAGATCGATACAGTAGAACTTTGCTTGATCGGTTGTTGTAATTTATTCCACAGATTAGGAATGCAATGATTTGGGACTGTACTCCTACAGCGATATTTGTTTATTTATTGGTATAGTTTTAGGTCCTCAGTACGGCTGTTTGTAGACCCTCTGGTTTTGCGAATACATAATATGTCAATAGGGTTGGGTCTTTCATGGCTCAAAAAGTGAGACGCCATTCTATCTGGCCACTTCATTTGATTTGAAGTTGGCCCTGTCTCTTGTGGCCGCTATCTCTTCTAAGATAATCTTGGACCTGAAGTCCACTTCTGTTAAGCCTCTTTATCTGTTTTTTCTTCATCATAAAGAAAGTGGATGGCCACGGTGGTGCAGTGGTTAGCTTTGTCACCTCACAGCAAGAAGTTCTCCCGTTCGATTCTCGGCTGGAGCGCCTTCTGTGTGGAGTCTGCATGTCCTCCCCATGGTCGAGTGACATATAAAGACATGCAGGTAGGTGCATGTGTGAATGGGCGTGCCTTCTTTGAAGGTTGAGTGTTGGGCTGGCAACTCGGCACCATAAAAATTCACTGACAATCATTAGCAGACGGGAGTTCTGCTGTCACGACCCCTAACCGGGAAAAAACGAAAGACTTTATAAAGAAAGTGTGTCATTTAGGACAAAACCTATCTTTATGCCCGGTGCCACTATAGATACTAATTGTAACCAATTTATCACTTTTCTATTTTTTTTCCGGAATATTCTAACTATCATTAATATCTTCACTATTCTATAGTTGTCCACAGACAGCTTGCATTTTACATGAACATGATCAACTTGAGCAGGAGGGATGATCAGTTTTTTATGTCCTTTTTCTAAGTCTCAGTTGGCAAGAGTTTCATCAGGCATGCCTTTTCCAGATGGTGAGGCAACTGCATTGCCTTTTTATGACAACTGTGGGGGTTGTATGCCATCAGCCCCAAGGACTTGCTGTCTTAGAGCAGTGACAATTTCCATAGCCTTTTTCCATAATGCTATATTAAATGATATTTGTACAAGAGCAACTTGATCTTTCCAAAACTCATTTGTGAGGCACTACAAACTAGACATCATATTCAGATCCATATTTTCCTTTGGTGTTACTGTTGACAAAGATATGTTCTTATGAGAGAGAGAGAGGGAGAAAACAAACCTAAGGTGGATTAGGTAAGGATTGTGCCCTACATGTTACCAAAGATGGAGCTTTTCTTTATATGACATGTATGTTACGGCACTTCCTAATGAAGGCTCTGTAAAAAAAAGGTCCATTTTCAGTTACATTTCCTTCTATACCTTTTCCTTCTCTGATTTTACTCAGGTTTTTTTTGACCTTCGAAATGGAGAGAAAGCTGTAGTGTGCCTTATATGAAGAGAGAAGACATGCCATTAGCCTGGGTAAGTTCAGTCTGCCAATTAGTCTTAATACATGTGGCTAAGTCTGGGGGTTATGAAGATGGCCTTCTTCTTCCAGCTCTTTCATTACATTAAGTGATCATATTTTTGTTTAACAAGAATGATCCTCAGCTATATGGCACAGTGAAATGTCATCTGTCTATACTACTGATCTTCTATGTTCAGTGCCTAATACAGAAGATCAGAAAATGTGTATGGGAATAACTTATTTAATTGCCTACAGGTAACTTCTTCTGTCTGTCACCTCATAGCTGCTTCATATTGGAAACAAGGAGCTGTAGCTGTGGTGGGCACTTTCTGTCATCAGACTACTGCAAGTAAATGTACATGCAGGCCAGATGACTGTTTTTAACTCTGCCTGATCACTGGGATTGGGAAAAAAGGCCTCAACTGGTACACATATTCTACATTAATAAGGGTTTCATGAAGTCTTCCACCAACACTTTAGTCTTCCCTCAGAGAGGTTCTGTTCAATAAAAACAAACAAAAAGTACCAAATCAACACAGCTGGCAAAAATGAATTTATTTAATAAAAAGAAGTAAGTGATGTAGTGATAGTTTAAATCGTCTCATCAGACTAACTTCATCAAGGGGGTATTATGAATGCATGGAGAGAAAGAGGTGGAAAATGTAAACCCTACTACACAGAGGGAGTGGCTGAGGATGAATACTGCTTTGGAAAAAGTGCACAAATCCTTAGGTTTCCACTATCATATTCTAGTGATATAAATAAATTTTGTGACATTATAAAGAGGAATTGAAACATCTTGAATACAGTAGATGACTTAAAAGATGTGATAAATACAGTACCACATTTCTCCTGTAAAAATAATAGATAATTGAAAAGGCATATATGTTATAAATCACAAAATACCAGGAAAAGAGTACATTCCAATAAGATAGGTACCTTTATGTGTAGGAGCTGCACAGGCTGTAAATATATTCATACAGGTGCATACTACCTACATCCTTTTATTAAATTTAAGATAGAACTTGATTTCTACGTGGACTGTAAAACTAGTAATATAGTCTATTTTATTTATTGTCAAATCTGCCATGCCTTCTATATAGGCAAAAGTAATCGTCTATTAAGGGAGATAATTCTGAAACACTACAGAAACATCAGAAATGGAAAAGACACAAATGCCTTAGCACAACATATCATTCAATATGTTAGCCAGCATTCTTTTAAATTTATGGTTTTAGAGATGATAGATGAAGGGATAAGAGGTGGTGATATTAGGAACTTAACAGAAATGGCAGAGCAGAAATGGATGCTCTTTTTTAATGCAGACAGACCACCAGGTCTGAATGGGGGTCTTATCACTCAAACCTTTTCTGAAAGCCCACTTAAGCATTGACTAAAATAAATTGATTTTTACTGATAAATAAACATACATAAATATGTATTTTATATATTTTAATATTTATGCTTGAGTTTTATATTGTTTTTATTCTGTCTTATATTGTTGAAACTATTAAGTGTTGCTTAGTGTTTAATCAGAGTTTAATTTTTATTAGCTTGTTAGTGAATGATTGGTTTAATTTCTTTTAAATAAGCTGCATTTTGCTAGATGAAGTTAGTCTGATGAAGTTATGTGAACTATCGCAAAAGCGTTTACTTCTTTTCATTAAATAAATTCATTTTTGCCAGCTGTGTTGGTTCGGTACTTTTTGTTTGTTTTTATCAAAGTATTTTGTTAGTAGTTCCGCTCCTCTATCTTGGTCTCGTTTATTATTTATATATCTCAGTCTACATTTGTAAAATTCAGGACCAGAACATGGCAGAAGGCAATGATGTGGAACTTGCTTATAACCCTGATGCGAGAACCCCCTCAACTATGACAGCGAGTACTGAACGCTTAAATAGGATCATGACTATGACTGTTAATCCATTGCTGGATGTGAAACTAGCTCTTCAAGACACAGCTAATAAAGATGTGGATGAAATGCAGATGCATTTCCTGAGTAAGTTCAAAGACCTGGAAAATAAACTGTATAAATTTAAACGGCTGCAATGGCAGCATTTTCATCTCAAAGCATCTTTGAGATGCAAAGTAATACCAGGTGGGTTAAGAGTTTTAAATATGCCCAGTTGTGGTGATGCTTTTCCAGATTTATTAATGAAATTGCAGTCACTGAACTTGAAGTTTAGCTGTAAATACATCCAGCTACTAATAGACTTTTTTATCCCACAAGAGAGAGAATTGCAACAAGAAATTAATGCACTACAAAATATTTACGATACTTTCTCTGCAGAAGTGATAAGTGATAAATTAGATTCACTACATGACAGTATTATAGTGTATGAAAAGATGTTGCAAGTGGCTAAGATTAAGAAATTGCAGAGAGATATCTGCGATTTTCGAAATGGAGCGATTTTTGCTTGGCCGAGGGATAGTAGGAATAGTTTGAATTTTGTTAATACAACTGAGCAGAATCAATGGCCAACAGACTGTGTAGTGAACTAATTAGAACATTCTACCCAATCAATTGGACCAGTGTGCTTTACCTCAGTCATTGGAAGGTAACCACGCCATGTCCCAGCAAAACAAATTAAATTATGGTGTTTCACCTCTACAAGTAAGTAGAAAAGGAGCAACAAATACAGAAAGAGCAGTGTCTTTTTCCAAGATAGTAGCACTGAACATGGTGCAAAAGACTGTAGCAGAAGCACCATTTACTCTGACAAATCCCTTTCCTATCAAGGAGGATCAAGGAGTCGAGGGAGAAGAATGAGAGTGCAACATTTATCAAGTACGGAAGGATTGCTGAATTCAGTAAAGACTTGGAGATGGCAGTAAAAGGTTTTGTTATAAATATTTCTTTTACAGAACTGACAGCCACACAATTGTTTTTACTTAACAAAGGTCTTTCCTTTATTCTGGCACAAAAAGCAGATTTAGTTGATGTGTTGAAAGATTTGAGACTTTTTGGTAGGACACTGACACCTAAGACTATGTTTCCAAGTAATACTGAAAATGTTGATGTGTTTAAGAAGCCAAGTACTTTTTCCCACCACCCCACCCTATGATTGATGCTTTTGTAAATACTTGTGAGATGCAAATAAGAAAAGTGTTTGAAACTTACATAAAACCTAGTTTTTATAATATGAGTTCAGATGAATATATTGCTCTGAGAAAATTTAAAACCATGAAATCTTTAGAAATCAGGGCAGTAGCATAGTTGTGTTAGATAGAGAGCTTTACGTAGCACAAATGAGGAAGCTATTGGGGGATGATCATACATATTCATGTGTGCTTAAGACTGTTGTGGATGGCATTATTGAAAAAGTGTCTTTCTATGTGTTTGATATGCTTATGACGGGTATGATTACCAAAAGTCTATTTAATTATTTTAATGTGGACCATCCACTTATTCCAGTGATATACTGCCTCCCCAAACTACATAAAAATATTGAATGTCCACCAATGCATCCTATAGTGCCTGGGAAGGGCTGGGCAACAGAACCACTCTCCATTTTTGTTGAAAAGGATTTATATCCCTTGTTAGAAGGATGCCAAACAGTGCTCAAGGATACCAAGTCTTTTTTACAGAAGTTATATGCTGTAACCACAGGTTTGAAGAATGGTTATTGTCTTGTAACATTAGCTATAGAATCCCTTGTATGGTAATACCCAGTGACTGGGAAATTGAAAGCATTAGAGCTTTTATTAATGTAAATCAGAGTTTTACCAATGATAAGATCAACTTACTATATACTTTACTTGAGCTAATACTTGAAAACAATGTTTTTGTGTATAAACAAGTGTTTTTTGTGCAGAGAGTTGGCATAGCTATGGGCACAGTTTGTGCCAATAGCTACGCCAACCTGGTCTTGGTACAATGGGAAAAAGAGAAGCTGTTACAAATAAATGAGTTTTGTGGATATATAGCATGGTATGTGCGGTTCGTGGATGATATTTTTCTGTTATGGGAAGGATCGATAGAAATGTTAGAAAGATTCATAGAATATTTACATGAGGCTACTAACTTTCTTAGATTTGTCTGTAAGTATTCTATGGAAGAGATAGAGTTCCTAGACATTTTAGTTAAAAAGTCTGAATTAACACATGTACAAACTAGTTTATATAGGAAACCGATTTGTAAGAATAACTTATTACACAAAAATAGTATGCACCCTAGACATGTCTCACGTAATGTAATTAAAGGCCAGTTTTTTAGAACAATGAGATTGCACAATGATGAGAGACAGTTGGAGACAGCAATTGTATCTCTGAAACAATATTTTCTAGACAGAGGTTATCATGAGAGAGAAACTGAAGGGGGTATTATGAATGCATGGAGAGAAAGAGGTGGAAATTGTAAACCCTATTACACAGAGGGAGTGGCTGAGGATGAATACTGCTTTGGAAAAAGTACAGAAATCCTTAGGTTTCCACTACCATATTCTAGTGATATAAATACATTTTGTGATATTATAAGGAGGAACTGGAACATCTTGAATACAGTAGATGATGCTAGATACAGTACTACATTTCTCCTTTAAAAATAATAGATCATTGAAAAGGCATCTATGTTATAAATCACAAAATACCAGGAAAAGACCACAATCCAATAGGATAGGTACCTTTATGTGTAGGAGCTGCACATCCTGTAAATATATTTATACAGGTGCATGCTATGTACATCCTTTTATTAATTTTAAGATAGAACTTGATTTCTATGCGGACTGTAAAAGTAGTAATATAGTCTGTTTTAGTTATTGTCAAATCTGCCATGTCTTCTATATAGGCAAAAGTAATTGTCTGTTAAGGGATAGAATTCTTGAACACTTTAGAGACATTAGAAATGAGAAAGACACAAATGCTTTAGCACAACATGTAATTCAATGTGGTAGTCAGCATACTTTTAAATTTATGGTTTTAGAGATGATAGATGAAGGGATAAGAGGTGGGGATATTAAGAACTTAACAGAAATGGCAGAATATAAATGGATTCTCTTTTTTAATGCAGACAGACCACTAGGTCTGAATGGGGTCTTATCACTCAAACCTTTTCTGAAAGCACGTCCACTTAAGTATTGACTAAAATAAATGGATTTTTACTGATAAATAAACATACATAAATATGTATTGTATATATTTTAATATTTATGCATGAGTTTTATATTGTTTTTTTCTGTCTTTTATTGTTGAAACTATTAAGTGTTGTTTAGTGTTTAATCAGAGCTTAATTAATTTGATTAGCTTGTTAGCGAATGATTGGTTGAATTTCTTTGAAATAAGCTGCATTTTGCTAGATGAAGTTAGTCTGATGACGCGATTTGAACTATTGTGAAAGCGCTTAGTTCTTTTTATTAAATACATTTGTTTTTGCCAGCTGTGTTGGTTCGGTACTTTTTGTTTGTTTTTATCAAAGTATTTTGTTATTAGCACCACTCCTCTATCTTGGTCTAGTTTATTATTTATATATCTCAGGTTCTGGTCAATGCTGTGATGCAACCACCACTGTAATAGTAATCAAGGAACCTCAATCCTTACCAGTGGCACCAGTGGGGGACGTACACTAGGAGGATGACAAGTACACACACAGTATTTCCAGATGCAGCTGTCTACATCAAGTGCAATTTCCCTTAAGAGCACACAGAGATCACAGTCTGTCCGGGGATGGTTTTTCCCTATTTCTCCAGATCCCCAGTAAGACTCCCAACTGGTACAGCTATAAAGTTGAGATCTCAGCTGAGTGGCTTAGCTAAGACTTCCAGCGCTCTCTCTGTCCAACCAGTGCTTCATGTCCCTGTCCAAGTAGCTGACACATACACTCCTTGAGGTTAGAATTTCACACACACACACACACACACACACACACACACACACACACACACACACACACACACACACACACACACACACACACACACACACACACACACACACACACACACACACACACACACACACACACACACACACACACACACACACACACACACACACACACACACACCTGGGAAAGGCTGGCACAGGTTTACTAGCTATGCCCCCTTTGGCCCATACTATAAGGTAGTTATCACTGCCACCAGCCAACTCCTTATCAACTACTTTAAGGGCCTTAACAAAGGGTGTCCAATCTTACTGTGTAATATTAATATTAATATAAATGGTAGTTTGACCAAGAGCAAGGCTATTAGGAGTGGCCCACACAGTGTCATTAAATAAATATGCAAGTACGGTCAAAATTTAAATATCTCTACACAGATCAGCCACAATGACAGGTTTAAATATATATAATAATAAATAATAAAATAACAAGAAAATATTCACTATATAATCACAGTGACACCAGAATTCAAAATCACAGGAAATATTTAAAACAACATTGCAGGACAGTCTAAAAAAATAAAGAAAAATATCTAAACTAAGCTTTGTTATATTACTGACTATATATAAGAGAATTATACTATACCCTAGAAATTTACTTGGAGCAAGGCAAATGTTGTGGTGAATGGTTCCTTTTGTTGTCAGGTCCAAGACAGAATACAAAAAGTACTGTCTCTCTCAGAGAGTTCTCAAATTAATATCACAAATATTATTGCTGGGATAGCTTGCAGAATGACATCATTTCTTGTCATCTGACTCTATCCCAGGTGATACCCCCACTGCTGGAAGCTGGCAGTATTTAGCATCTTCCTGTGAAAATACATAGACCTCAGATCTTTGGCAGATGCTGGAAGTCATAAAACAATTGCATTCCTTCATGCTTTCAGAGGTAGTAATTAGTTCACTCCATAGACAAAACAGAAAGCTTCTCAACACAGACATTATGTCTCCGGCCTGGCCTATAAAGTAATTTAATTTCAGCTATTTTTTTCTGAAATTAACCTCCTGTAGTCCAGTTTCAACTGTTAAATATATACACTTAAACAACAATAGTGCATGTATATTTCACAAACACTTTATAAAATACCTTTTTAATACACATGTCTGTACAGACCAGTTTGATATACACATGACATGCAGTTCTAATACATTTGTAATACAAGCATCTTATATAGCTCATGCTGATATTCACAAATGACATATAATTATTTACAAAATTTAAAATAGCTGTGCTGGCAGTATCTCTGTTTGTCACAAATGCATTTCCCAAAATCTCACCAAGCTGTCTCATAATTCCCATTGGAAGGGAAGCTTTAAGGCCTCACACCAAGATGGTGCAGCCATTTGCAGGATTCATAACCTTAGGGAAGGACACACTTTTAGGCCAGGGCTGTACACAAAGATATTTTTGATAGCTTTATTCTACAGTTCCAAATGATAGCACAAGTAAAAGTGGAACAGCCTGTATTTTTCTCTGGCTCCTCTTTGATCTGATTTAGTGCATAAAGAGAAGAAAACCATTGCCCATTAGCAGAAGCCTGTAGAGACTGGTATAACTTATCCCCATTAACAGCATGTCAAATGCTTGGGTAATGTCCAAGAATGAAGCACCATGAAACTCTCTATAGACATTTCACAACTTGAGCTGCCTGCATCACAGCTCTTAAGTCACTAGAGTTCTTCTGTGTTTAACTAAACCACATTGGGGTGTGGGACTACAAGATTAATAACTTTGTTAATTCTGCCAATTAAAAGCTTGGTCAAAATTGTTGCATCCAGGTTTATGAGAAAAATGGACCTGTGATAATTATCAGTATTCATATCTTTCTGTAATTTAGGTTTCAGGGTTAAAGATCCCTTCCACATATATCTGACTATATGCAATAAGAAGGAAGGGATACATTTTTCCTGTTTAATATCTTATAAAATTCAGTAATCAGACTATTGAGTCTAGGTGCTTTGGCAGGGAGCAGTGATTTAATGCTTGCTTTAATCTCCTGAATCATTAAAGATTTGTATGATTTGTATGTGACAGCAGCCTGCATGACCAGGTTTTGGGGATGGTTAGTGTTCTAGTTCATCAGACAGAGTTATACCCTTGGATCAGGAGCCACAGCAAATATTTAGCATAACAAACAAGAAAATGATACACATTACCTATTGCAGGTCTGACGTACTGTATGTTCCTTTAAAATAATGTCTATCTGCTGTGTGAGGATCATATTCACAACCCTGAGGAGGTACCATCACCTCTCACAGTAGCTGATGAAGTAACTGGGCAGACTGGAATCCTTTGTGAAATATCGCTGAGCCTTTCCCTCCCCTAGCAAACAAACTATTCAAACTGTTATAATTTAGAATATGAATAGCTGGTGACCTGTGTGCTCATCTTCATAGGTTTGGTATGACATGTCATCCCCACCTTTACAGCTTTTTAGAAAACAGATGCTCATGCACAGATTGGTTGGAACATTTTCAACTGTACTGAAATAACTAATGCCTTTAACAGACACCCTCTTACCATTTGTATGTAGGCTGGTAACCTATTTGGAATGATACTTGCCCTATCACCGTATTCAGTTTCCTACTGATTACTGAGGGATGATCTGTGCCTGACCTACCAGCCCTGATGGAAATTTTTTCATATTCGCAAAGCTAACTACACAAGGGTTACCATCTCTAAAGATCTAAACTTGATCTCTGACATGAACAGATCATGCTGGAGAGACAGATATCTGTCCCAGAGATTGTCCCTTCTGTGGAAAAGGCTTCCTATTCACATGAAGCAGATCCTTTCCCTGGTCATCTTCAAACACATTCTGGACCAACGGATGGGAAATCGTAACTTCACTCCTTATGTTCCTTATGGACAGAGGCAGTTTGTAAAAATAGCCAAAACCCTGATAGCTGACCTTTGTTATATTCCCGCTAGGTATAGAAAATCAGGTAAAATCTGGGTAAAACTAAATAGGCTTGTAAGGGCTATTGAGCTGTTAGCCTAATAATCTCCTGTGAACCTATGAACTAGAGATCTGGGAAGGGTCCAGAACCAGAAGAACGTTAGAAACAGAAGCAGAAGTTAGAAACACAAGCAGAGTATGGGTTGCAGCATCTTCTGGTTGCAAGAGTGCACCAGGCAAAATTATACTCATCCTAAGGCCTGTATTCAGTGTGAAAATATTGGTAGACATTTAGATGTCCAAAACAAAATAAATGTTACATTTATGAGATGATGGGACCTTTTCTCAAATATTTGTTTAGATCATGTAGAAAAATGATCAAATTTAATGCATAAGTTGTTCTAGAGACCTGTCTCACAGTGTTGGAAGAAAGAAAAATGTTGGGTAAATAGCAAGTGGAAAATAACTGCTGGTGAGGTGACTATGTGCACAGACAATGAATCTAACTCTATAGCCAAAAAGAAATTCAGTTATCCTCTCAGAAGATTACTTACAAAATAGCACTGCACTTTATTAGTACAACTACTTAACAACACCATTCTGAAAAAATACTGCTACACTAGAATCCCACCACCACCACCACCACCACTTTAACAGCAACCCAAACTTTCCACCTAACCCATAATCGCCAAATATTTCATCAACCTGTACTACAGACTTCTACACTAGAACAACCATTCGTACCTGCTACTTACACTCACTTCTTACCTATAAGACTATTTCTGTACTCACTGGTGCAAACATGTCAAAATATATCCCATTCCTCTCATATTTTATACCTGGCATCTTAATTATGTCACCTGCCATCCCAATTCCCCCACCTTAACAAACCCCCAATCTGATATCCATAAACTATTACAGCTACAATTTCCAGCACACCCTCCTCCATTGTTTCTAATGTCAGCTCCTATCAGACCCTCACCACTTATACTCAGCCGGTACAATTATCTAACCATAACTCACAGCACATTATATAACAAGGCCACTAATTGACCCACCCATTTCACAACTTCCTCAAATTCTCTATCTGTCTCACTCCCCTGCTAAGTATCCTCCTTCTCTGTGGCTACACTGAGCCCATTCCAGGTCCCAGGTAGTAATGCTAATATATTTGTAATTGCTTCTGTGCCAATGATGTTGCAGCTACAAACATTATTGCCATATATAACTCTGAATGGTCCAGTGTATTTTATGCATTTATACTTAGAGGAAGCTGATTACATGGCTTCCTACTTTTAGCACTCCTTTTTTTGCATCATTATACACACAAAATGAACGTGCTTCTTTATTTTTATGTCATTATGCACTTATGTGTGTCTGCTTCTGTTTGTGTTTTTCAGTCATTTCCAGTTGCATACTCCTCAGTCGTTGCCTTTTTGCTCATTGCCTAATAGTACTACAGATAACTATGAATTGTTGCCTAGATGAATGTTTTCACTCTTACCACAAGATGATACTGCATGCTAAACACACTGACCATGAATATAGTCCTGTTATCCTATAAAGGAAGTAACTTAAATAACAGTAGTTTCCTGAGCTTGCACACAATGAAGGTCAACCTAAAATAGAAGGAAGGCAATATCTGAGGTGCATAAATGATGTTCTATAACAGCTTAATATGTCCAGCCAACCATCTTGAAAATAACTTTCAAATGCAAAGTTTGATCTATGGAGTATTATTTACAAAAACTGAAACCCCATCTCCACTTGTAGGATTGTCCACAAGATAAAATGCATATCTTTGTAATAATAGGACAAGATATGAGTTCACAAACTGCATTCTTTGACAATACAAAAGACTTGAGACAAGCACATTTATTATTTTTCCTCTTTAAACTAATAATATTGTTTTAACTTGATGTCCACAATGATGGATTCAATTATTTTTAATTGATTTATAAGGCATTCTAACAAAAAGAAAACTAATTCAGAGATATGCATGCTAATTCTTAAGTTAGACATTTGTTGAAAACAGGTTTTATAACATTTGACAATGCTGAGCATCCCCATAAGTTTCCTCTTAGTAAGTATTTATTTACATTTGATGACTGATAATATCCAGCAGAGAAAATCCAATTATTTATTTACATTTGTTGCCTGAGAATTTCCAGTAGGGAAAACCCCTTTTCAGTGGAATCCTGGATAGGAAAGCTAAAATCTTCAAAGCAAAAATTATGCATATGCAGTTTACAATATAAAAATATGAGCTAAAACAACAGTAATTAATCAAAATAAATATAAAAAAAAAACATAAACATGTATTTGGTTGTACTACATGTTATTGAATATAATCTAGCTGAGCTTTCAACCAGATAAGTTCTGAGAGACAGCCTTACAAGACTATCTGCAAATATACAGAGCTGAGTATAGTTTTCTTTATTATAGAGTTTAATTGTTACTTAGATATATGTTGTCTCACTGTTCTGAGAGTCTGACCTGCAAATATACAGAGCTGAGTATATTTTTTTGGTTTTATAGTTTATACTATTAGTGGTTGCTCAAATCTCTGTTGAAACTGTCTTCCCACCCCACACCCATTTTCTATCTTGTCTTCAGCTGATATAACTGTTTTTTATAGCTTGTGTGTTACCTAACTCAAGGTTCCCTTAATCTGACCTGTTAATAACAGCCTGCATTTAAATTGGAACCTGTGTTCTGAGAGACAGCCTTACAAAACTATCTGCAAATATGCAGAGCTGAGTATAGTTTTCTTTATTATAGTTTAATTGTTGCTTAGATATCTGTTGGCTCACTGTCCTGAGATTCTGATCTGCAAATATACAGAGCTGAGTGTATTTTTTTGGTTTTATAGTTTATACTATTAGTGGTTGCTCAAATCTCTGCTGAAACTGTCTTCCCACCCCCCACCCCCATTTTCTGCCTTGTCTTCAGCTGATATAACTGGTTTTTATAGCTTGTGTGTTACCTAACTCAAGGTTCCCTTAATTTGACCTGTTAATAACAGCCTGCATTTAAATTGGAACCTGTGTTCTGAGAGACAGCCATACAAGACTATCTGCAAATATACAGAGCTGAGTATAGTTTTCTTTATTATAGAGTTTAATTGTTGCTTAGATATCTGTTGTGTCACTGTTCTGAGAGTCTGATCTGCAAATATACAGAGCTGAGTATAGTTTTTTGGTTTTATAGTTTATACTATTAGTTGTTGCTCAAATCTCTGCTGAAACTGTCTTCCAACCCCCACCCCCATTTTCTGTCTTTCTTGACTTCAGCTGATATAACTGTTTTTTATAGCTTGTGTGTTACCTAACTCAAGGTTCCCTTAATTTGACTTGTTAATAACAGCCTGCATTTAAATTGGAACCTGTGTTCTGAGAGACAGCCTTACAAGAATACCTGCAAATATACAGAGCTGAGTATAGTTTTCTTTACTATAGAGTTTAATTGTTGCTTACATATCTGTTGTCTCATTATTCTGAGAGTCTGATCTGGAAATATACAGAGCTGAGTATATTTTTTTGGTTTTATAGTTTATACTATTAGTGGTTGCTCAAATCTCTGCTGAAACTGTTTTCCCACCCCCACCCCCATTTTCTGCCTTGTCTTCAGCGGATATAACTGGTTTTTATAGCTTGTGTGTTACCTAACTCAAGGTTCCCTTAATTTGACCTGTTAATAACAGCATGCATTTACATTGGAACCTGTGTTCTGAGAGACAGCCTTACAAGACTATCTGCAAATATACAGAGCTGAGTATAGTTTTCTTTATTATAGAGTTTAATTGTTGCTTAGATATCTGTTGTCTGACTGTTCTGAGAGTCTGATCTGCAAATATACAGAGCTGAGTATATTTTTTTGGTTTTATAGTTTATACTATTAGTGGTTGCTCAAATCTCGGCTGAAACTGCCTTCTCACCCCACCCCCATTTTCTGCCTTGTCTTTAGCTGATATAACTGTTTTTTATAGCTTGTGTGTTACCTAACTCAAGGTTCCCTTAATTTGACCTGTTAATAACAGCCGGCATTTAAATTGGACCTGTGTTCTGAGAGACAGCCTTATAAGACTATCTGCAAATATACAGAGCTGAGTATAGTTTTCTTTATTATAGATTTTAATTGTTGTTAGATATCTGTTGGCTCACTGTTCTGAGAGTCTGATCTGCAAATATACAGAGCTGAGTATTTTTTTTTTTGGTTTTATAGTTTATACTATTAGTGGTTGCTCAAACCTCTGCTGAAACTGTCTTCCCACCCCACCCCCATTTTCTGCCTTGTCTTCAGCTGATATAACTTTTTTATAGCTTGTGTGTTACCTAACTCAAGGTTCCCTTATTATGACTTGTTAATAACAGCCTGCATTTAAATTGGAACCTGTGTTCTGAGAGACAGTCTTGCAAGACTATCTGCACATATACAGAGCTGAGTATAGTTTTCTTTATTGCAGAGTTTAATTGTTGCTTAGATATCTGTTGTCTCACTGTTCTGAGAGTCTGATCTGCAAATATACAGAGCTGAGTATATTTTTTAGGTTTTATAGTTTATACTATTAGTGGTTGCTCACATCTCTGCTGAAACTATCTTCCCACCCCCCACCTCCATTCTCTGCCTTGTCTTCAGCTGATATAACTGTTTTTTATAGCTTGTGTGTTACCTAACTCAAGGTTCCCTTAATTTGACCTGTTAATAACAGCATGCATTTACATTGGAACCTGTGTTCTGAGAGACAGCCTTACAAGACTATCTGAAAATATACATGGCTGAGTATAGTTTTCTTTATTATAGAGTTTAATTGTTGCTTAGATATCTGTTTCTCACTGTTCTGAGAGTCTGATCTGCAAATATACAGAGCTGAGTATATTTTTTTCGTTTTATAGTTTATACTATTAGTGGTTGCTCAAATCTCTGCCGAAACTGTCTTCCCACCCCCACCCCCATTTTCTGCCTTGTTGTCAGCTGAAATAAGTGGTTTCTATAGCTTGTGTGTTACCTAACTCAATGTTCCCTTAATTTGACCTGTTAATAACAGCCTGCATTTAAATTGGAACCTGTGTTCTGAGAGACAGCCTTGCAAGACTATCTGCAAATATACATAGCTGAGTATAATTTTCTTTATTATAGAGTTTAATTGTTGCTTAGATATCTGTTGTCTCACTGTTCTGGGAGTCTGATCTGCAAATATAGAGAGCTGAGTATATTTTTTTTGGTTTTATAGTTTATACTATTAGTGGTTGCTCATATCTCTGCTGAAACTGTCTTCCCACCCCCACCCCCATTTTCTGCCTTGTCTTCAGCTGATATAACTGTTTTTTATAGCTTGTGTGTTACCTATCTCAAGGTTCCCTTAATTTGACCCGTTAATAACAGCCTGCATTTAAATTGGAACCTGTGTTCTGAGAGACAGCCTTACAAGACTATCTGCAAATATACAGAGTTGAGTATAGTTTTCTTTATTATAGAGTTTAATTGTTGCTTAGATATCTGTTGTCTCACTGTTCTGAGGGTCTGATCTGCAAATACACAGAGCTGAGTATATATTTTTTGGTTTTATAGTTTATACTATTAGTGGTTGCTCAAATCTCTGCTGAAACTGTCTTCCCACCCCACCCCCAATTTCTGCCTTGTCTTCAGCTGATATAACTGGTTTTTATAGCATTGTGTGTTCCCTAACTCAAGGTTCCCTTAATTTGACCTGTTAGTGACAGCCTGCATTTAAATTTGAATCTGTGTTCTGAGAGACAGCCTTACAAGACTATCTGCAAATATACAGAGCTGAGTACAGTTTTTTTATTATAGAGTTTAATTGTTGCTTAGATATCTGTTGTCTCACTGTTCTGAGAGTCCAATCTGCAAATATACAGAGCTGAGTATATTTTATTGGTTTTATAGTTTATACTATTAGTGGTTGCTCAAATCTCTGCTGAAACTGTCTTCCCTCCCCTACCCCCATTTTCCGCCTTGTCTTCAGCTGATATAACTGTTTTTTATAGCTTGTGTGTTACCTAACTCAAGGTTCCCTTAATTTGACCTGTTAATAACAGCTTGCATTTAAATTGGAACCTGTGTTCTGAGAGACAGCCTTACAAGACTATCTGCAAATATATAGAGCTGAGTATAGTTTTCTTTATTATAGAGTTTAATTGTTGCTTAGATATCTGTTGTCTCACTGTTCTGAGAGTCTGATCTGCAAATACACAGAGCTGAGTATATTTTTTTTGGTTTTATAGTTTATACTATTAGTGGTTGCTCAAATCTCTGCTGAAACTGTCTTCCCACCCCACCCCCAATTTCTGCCTTGTCTTCAGCTGATATAACTTTTTATAGCTTGTGTGTTACCTAACTCAAGGTTCCCTTAATTTGACCTGTTAATAGCCTGCATTTAAATTAGAATCTGTGTTCTGAGAGACAGACTTACAAGACTATCTGCAAACATACAGAGCTGAGTATAGTTTTTTTATTATAGAGTTTAATTGTTGCTTAGATATCTGTTGTCTCACTGTTCTGAGAGTCTGATCTGCAAATATACAGAGCTGAGTATATTTTTTTGTTTTATAGTTTATACTATTAGTGGTTGCTCAAATCTCTGCTCAAACTGTGTTCCCACCCCCCACCCCCATTTTCTGCTTTGTCTTCAGCTGAAATAGCTGGTTTCTATAGCTTGTGTGTTACCTAACTCAAGGTTCCCTTAATCTGACCTGTTAGTAACAGCCTGCATTTAAATTGAAACCTGTGTTCTGAGAGACAGCCTTACAAGACTATCTGCAAATATACAGAGCTGAGTATAGTTTTATTTATTACAGAGTTTAATTGTTGCTTAGATATCTGTTGTCTCACTGTTCTGAGAGTCTGATCTGCAAATATACAGAGCTGAGTATTTTTTTTGGTTTTATAGTTTATACTATTAGTGGTTGCTCAAATCTCTGCTGAAACTGTCTTCCCTACCCACCCCCATTTTCCGCCTTGTCTTCAGCTCATATAACTGTTTTTTATAGCTTGTGTGTTACCTAACTCAAGGTTCCCTTAATTTGACCTGTTAATAACAGCCTGCATTTAAATTGGAACCTGTGTTCTGAGAGACAGCCTTACAAGACTATCTGCAAATATATAGAGCTGAGTATAGTTTTCTTTGTTATAGAGTTTAATTGTTGATTAGGTATCTGATGTCTCACTGTTCTGAGAGTCTGATCTGCAAATATACAGGGCTAAGGATAATATTTTTGGTTTTATAGTTTATACTATTAGTGGTTGCTCAAATCTCTGCTAAAACTGTCTTCCCACCCCCTGCCCCATTTTCTGCCTTGTCTTCAGCTGATATAACTGTTTTTTTATAGCTTGTGTGTTACCTAACTCAAGGTTCCCTTAATTTGACCTGTTAATAACAGCATGCATTTAAATTGGAACCTGTGTTCTGAGAGACAGCCTTACTAGACTATCTGCAAATATACAGAGCTGAGTATAGTTTTCTTTATATTAGAGTTTAATTGTTGCTTAGATATCTGTTGTCTCACTGTTCTGAGAGTCTGATCTGCAAATATACAGAGCTGAGTATATATTGTTTTGGTTATATAGTTTATACTATTAGTTGTTGCTCAAATCTCTGCTGAACTGTCTTCCCACCCACCACCCTCACTTTCTGCCTTGTCTTCAGCTAATATAACTGTTTTTTATAGCTTGTGTGTTACCTAACTCAAGGTTCCCTTAATATGACCTGTTAATAACAGCCTGCATTTAAATTGAAACCTGTGTTCTGAGAGACAGCCTTACAAGACTATCTGCAAATATACAGAGCTGAGTATAGTTTTTTTATTATAGAGTTTAATTGTTGCTTAGATATCTGTTGCCTCACTGTTCTGAGAGTCTGATCTGCAAATATGCAGAGCTGAGTATATTTTTTTCATTTTATACTTTATACTATTAGTGGTTGCTCAAATCTCTGCTGAAACTGTCTTCGCACCCCCACCCCCATTTTCTGCCTTGTCTTCAGCTGAAATAACTGTTTTTTATAGCTTGTGTGTTACCTAACTCAAGGTTCCCTTAATTTGACTTATTAATAACAGCCTGCATTTAAATTGGAACTTGTGTTCTGAGAGACAGCCTTACAAGACTATTTGCAAATATACAGAGCTGAGTATAGCTTTCTTTATTATAGCATTTAATTGTTGCTTAGATATCTGTTATCTCACTGTTTTGAGAGTCTGATCTGCAAGGATACAGAGCTGAGTATATATTTTTTGGTTTTATACTTTATACTATTAGTGGTTGCTCAAATCTCTGCTAAACCTGTCTTCCCACCCCCCATCCCCATTTTCTGCCTTGTCTTCAGCTGATATAACTGTTTTTTTTTATAGCTTGTGTGTTACCTAACTCAAGGTTCCCTTAAATTGACCTGTTAATAACAGCCTGCATTTACATTGGAACCTGTGTTCTGAGAGACAGCCTTGCAAGACTATCTGCAAATATACAGAGCTGAGTATAGTTTTCTTTATTATAGAGTTTAATTGTTGCTTAGATATCTGTTGTCTCACTGTTCTGAGAGTCTGATCTGCAAATATACAGAGCTGAGTTTTTTTGGTTTTATAGTTTATACTATTAGTGGTTGATCAAATCTCTGCTAAAACTGTCTTCCCACCCCCCACCTCCATTCTCTGCCTTGTCTTCAGCTGATATAACTGTTTTTTATAGCTGTGTGTTACCTAACTCAAGGTTCCCTTAATATGACCTGTTAATAACAGCATGCATTTACATTGGAACCTGTGTTCTGAGAGAGAGCCTTACAAGACTATCTGCAAATATACAGAGCTGATTATAGTTTTCTTTATTATAGAGTTTAATTGTTGCTTAGATATCTGTTGTCTCACTGGTATGAGAGTCTGATCTGCAAATATACAGAGCTGAGTATATTTTTTCGGTTTTATAGTTTATACTATTAGTGGTTGCTCAAATCTCTGCTGAAACTGTCTTCCCTCCCCCACCCCCATTTTCCGCCTTGTCTTCAGCTGATATAACTGTTTTTTATAGCTTGTGTGTTACCTAACACAAGGTTCACTTAATTTGACCTGTTAATAACAGCCTGCATTTAAATTGGAACCTGTGCTCTGAGAGACAGCCTTACAAGACTATCTGCAAATATATAGAGCTGAGTATAGTTTTCTTTATTACAGAGTTTAATTGTTGCTTAGATATCTGATGTCTCTCTGTTCTGAGAGTCTGATCTGCAAATATACAGAGCTAAGGATAATATTTTTGGTTTTATAGTTTATACTATTAGTGGTTGCTCAAGTCTCTGCTAAAACTGTCTTCCCACCCCCAGCCCCATTTTCTGCCTTGCCTTCAGCTGATATAACTGTTTTTTATAGCTTGTGTGTTACCTAACTCAAGGTTCCCTTAATTTGACCTGTTAATAACAGCCTGCATTTAAATTGGAACCTGTGTTCTGAGAGACAGCCTTACTACACTATCTGCAAATATACAGAGCTGAGTATATTTTTCTTTATATTAGAGTTTAATTGTTGCTTAGATATCAGTTGTCTCACTGTTCTGAGAGTCTGATCTGCAAATATACAGAGCTGAGTATATATTTTTTGGTTATAGGGTTTATATTTTTAGTTGTTGCTCAAATCTCTGCTGAAACTGTCTTCCCACCCCCCACCCTCATTTTCTGCCTTGTCTTCAGCTAATTTTACTGTTTTTTATAGCTTGTGTGTTACCTAACTCAAGGTTCCCTTAATTTGACCTGTTAATAACAGCCTGCGTTTAAATTGGAACCTGTGTTCTGAGAGACAGCCTTACAAGACTATCTGCAAATATACAGAGCTGAGTATAGTTTTCTTTATTATAGAGTTTAATTGTTGCTTAGATATCTGTTGTCTCACTGTTCTGAGAGTCTGATCTGCAAATATACAGAGCTGAGTATATTTTTTTCGTTTTATAGTTTATACTATTAGTGGTTGCTCAAATCTCTGCTGAAACTGTCTTACCACCCCCACCCCCATTTTCTGCCTTGTCTTCAGCTGAAATAACTGGTTTCTATAGCTTGTGTGTTACCTAACTCAAGGTTCCCTTAACTTGACCTGTTAATAACAGCCTGCATTTAAATTGGAACCTGTGTTCTGAGAGACAGCCTTGCAAGACTATCTGCAAATATACAGAGCTGAGTATATTTTTCTTTATTATAGAGTTTAATTATTGCTTAGATATCTGTTGTCTCACTGTTCTGAGAGTCTGATCTGCAAATATACAGAGCTGAGTATATATTTTTGGTTTTATAGTTTATACTATTAGTGGTTGCTTAAATCTCTTCTGAAACTGTCTTCCCACCACCCACCCCCATTTTCTGCCTTGTCTTCAGCTGATATAACTGTTTTTATAGCTTGTGTGTTACCTAACTCAAGGTTCTCTTAATTTGACCGGTTAATAACAGACTGCATTTAAATTGGAACCTGTGTTCTGAGAGACAGCCTTACAAGACAATCTGCAAATATACAGAGCTGAGTATATATTTTTGGTTTTATAGTTTATACTATTAGTGGTTGCTCAAATCTCTGCTGAAACTGTCTTCCCTCCCCCAGCCCCCATTTTCTGCCTTGTCTTCAGCTGATATAACTGTTTTTTATAGCTTGTGTGTTACCTAACTCAAGGTTCCCTTAATTTGACCTGTTAGTAACAGCCTGCATTTAAATTAGAACCTGTGTTCTGAGAGACAGCCTTACAAGACTATCTGCAAATATATAGAGCTGAGTATAGCTTTCTTTGTTACAGAGTTTAATTATTGCTTAGATATCTGATGTCTCACTGTTCTGAGAGTCTGATCTGCAAATATACAGAGCTGAGTATATTTTTTTGGTTTTATAGTTTATACTATTAGTGGTTACTCACATCTCTGCTGAAACTGTCTTCCCACCCCCACCCCCATTGTCTACCTTGTCCTCAGCTGATATAACTGGTTTTTATAGGTTGTGTGTTACCTAACTGAAGGTTCCCTTAATTTGACCTATTAATAACAGCATGCGTTTAAATTGGAACCTGTGTTCTGAGAGACAGCCTTACAAGACTATCTGCAAATATACAGAGCTGAGTATAGTTTTCTTTATTATAGAGTTTAATTGTTGCTTAGATGTCTGTTGTCTCACTGGTCTGAGAGTCTGGTCTGCAAATATACAGAGCTGAGTATATATTTTTGCTTTTATAATTTATACTGTTAGTGGTTGCTCAAATCTCTGCTGAAACTGTCTTCCCACCCCCACCCCCATTTTTTGCCTTGCCTTCAGCTGATATAACTGTTTTTTTATAGCTTGTGTGTTACCTAACTCAAGGTTCTTTTAATTTGACCTGTTAATAACAGCCTGCATTTACATTGGATCCTGTGTTCTGAGAGACAGCCTTACAAGACTATCTGCAAATATACAGAGCTGAGTATAGTTTTTTTATTATAGCGTTTAATTGTTGCTTAGATATCTGTTGTCTCACTGTTCTGATAGTCTGATCTGCAAATATACAGAGCTGAGTATATTTTTTTCGTTTTGTACTTTATAGTATTAGTGGTTGCTCAAATCTCTGCTGAAACTGTCTTCCCACCCCCCACTCCCATTTTCTGCCTTGTCTTAACCTGAAATAACTGGTTTCTATAGCTTGTGTGTTACCTAACTCAAGGTTCCCTTAATTTGACCTGTTAATAACAGCCTGCATTTAAATTAGAACCTGTGTTCTGAGAGACAGCCTTACAAGACTATCTGCAAATATACAGAGCTGAGTATACTTTTATTTATTACAGAGTTTAATTGTTGCTTAGATATCTCTTGTCTCACTGTTCTGAGAGTCTGATCTGCAAATATACAGAGCTGAGTATATTTTTTTCATTTTATAGTTTATACTATTAGTGGTTGCTCAAATCTCTGCTGAAACTGTCTTCCCTCCCCCACCCCCATTTTCCGCCTTGTCTTCTGCTGATATAACTGGTTTTATAGCTTGTGTGTTACCTAACTCAAGGTTCCCTTAATTTGACCTGTTAATAACAGCATGCATTTAAATTGGAACCTGTGTTCTGAGAGACAGCCTTACAAGACTATCTGCAAATATATAGAGCTGAGTATAGTTTTCTTTATTATAGAGTTTAATTGTTGCTTAGATATCTGATGTCTCACTGTTCTGAGAGTCTGATCTGCAAATATACAGAGCTAAGGATAATATTTTTGGTTTTATAGTTTATACTATTAGTGGTTGCTCAAATCTCTGCTAAAACTGTCTTCCCACCCCCAGCCCCATTTTCTGCCTTGTCTTCAGCTGATAGAACTGGTTTTTACAGCTTGTGTGTTACCTAAGTCAAGGTTCCCTTAATTTGACCTGTTAATAACAGCCTGCATTTAAATTGGAACCTGTGTTCTGAGAGACAGCCTTACTAGACTATCTGCAAATATACAGAGCTGAGTATAGTTTTTATATTAGAGTTTAATTGTTGCTTAGATATCTGTTGCCTCACTGTTCTGAGAGTCTGATCTGCAAATATACAGAGCTGAGTATATTTTTTTCGTTTTATAGTTTATACTATTAGTGGTTGCTCAAATCTCTGCTGAAACTGTCTTCGCACCCCCCACCCCCATTTTCTGCCTTGTCTTTAGCTGAAATAACTGTTTTTTATAGCTTGTGTGTTACCTAACTCAAGGTTCCCTTAATTTGACCTGTTAATAACAGCCTGCATTTAAATTGGAACCTGTGTTCTAAGAGACAGCCTTACAAGACTATCTGCAAATATACAGAGCTGAGTATAGTTTTTTTTATATTAGAGTTTAATTGTTGTTTAGATATCTGTTGCCTCACTGTTCTGAGAGTTTGATCTGCAAATATACAGAGCTGAGTATATTCTTTTGGTTTTATAGTTAATACTATTAGTGGTTTCTCAAATCTCTGCTGAAACTGTCTTTCCACCCCCACCCCCATTGTCTGCCTTGTCTTCAGCTGATATAACTGGTTCTTATAGCTTGTGTGTTACCTAACTCAAGGTTCACTTAATTTGACCTGTTAATAACAGCCTGCATTTAAATTGGAACCTGTGTTCATGTAGACTAAGTGCTGGTTTTCCATGCAGATTCCAAAACCTATTGAAACACAGCTACGGAAAGAAGTCTAAGCAGAAACAATGTTAGGGGCTGCTATTCCTTTAATTCATGTGTATGTGCAACAGGCTGATGTCTATGCTGCTTCTGCTGCTGCTGCTAAAAGAGCAAGGCCAAGAAAGAGAAGATTTTCTGACCCCGGGTAACTTATCACAACCCATATGATGTGGAAATTGTAGGGCGCTACAAAGTGGATATAGACACATTATAGTAACTCTGCAGCCTCTGTTGTGCTCAACTCATTGCCAGGGCAAACTGAGGGGAACCCATCCCAGTTGAGACAAAGGTATGTGTAGCACCTAGAATCTTAGGTCCACGTACCTTTTGGAGGCCAACAGAGGACATGCTATGGGTGACACAGGCATCAGCATCCAGGATTCTCCATCAGTTCATGAATGCTATGCTCCAACATGCCAGTGACCACATATATTTTCCCCATACCCCTGAGAATAGGGCCAAAAATATGTAGGAGGTCTCCCCTGTGGCACACACTACCTTGTAGTACTGAATGCCATAGATTGCACAATATAGAAATGAAGGCACCACCCAGGGAACAGGGAAGGTTCTACATAAATAGAAAGGGCTTACACTCTATTAACTGCCAAGTCATGTGTAATGCCAAAGGAATCATCTTGAATATGTGTGCTGGCAACCCTAGCAGTTACCATGACTCACATATCTGGCACACCTCCCAACTGTATCAGATGTTTACTGGGGGGATACCCCACATGGTCATTTACTGGGGGATGCAGGTTATACACTGGAGTCATGGCTGATGGCACCCATCAGAAATGCACACACACCTGCTGAAGAACGCCATAATGAGGCACACTCTCAAACCAGAAATATCATAGAGCATGTGTTTGGACTGCTGAAGTCACAGTTCAGGTACCTAGATACATCTGTGGGAGCCCTGCAGTACAATCCACAGACATGCACTGAAATATTTACAGTATGTGCCATGCTACACAACATCATCCTGAGAAAACAGCTTCAGCAGGATCAACAGGGGGAAGGAGCACACATCCCACCACCAATTTCAAGGTCACCACAGCCACAAGCAGATGAGGAGTCAGAGGGGGAACCAGCAGGTGCTGTGGATGTAGGCATGCTCAATATGCCCTTGCATTAGTTAAGAGACAATGCATAGCACACTCACTCACCACCTAAAACCTTCCTCCTATGCAGATACATACAGTGACATTGATGCCAGGCAACTCTCACAACCTTTACCTCCCCATGTATTGACTGTGTTCAAAGAAGGCATGCCCATTCATGCACATACCTACCTGCATGTCTTTATACATCACTCAACCACAGGGAGGGCATGCAGACTCCACACAGAAGGTGCTCCAGCTGAGAATCGAATGGGAGAACCTCTTGCTGTGAGGCAACAATGCTACTGCTGCACCACCACGGCACAAGATCATTCACAATAAAGTTGGAAAATTTAGATGCTGTCAACTGTTTAACTTTCTAAGACCAATATAATTCAAAGGTACAGTTACCAGTTCAATATCACAAATGCAGATATACCAAGCACTAAGTCAGCTATGCACCCTGTACATCAGACACAAAGCTTATGTATCCCTGAATCCAAAAGATACAAAACAGGGATATGGCACAGATAGCATCATTTGCACAGGGCATTGGGTGGGGGGGGGGGGCAGAAAGCCTAGGCTGACAAAAAAGGTTGGTGAGTGTGTGTGAGTAAGAAAGAGAAGCAGGCGGACATTTAGATAAACCAAAAAATGGCCAGTGAGACAAATAGAGTTTTAAGCTGTATGGCTGAACCATGTAACTATTTTGTGTGTGTGTCTGTAGGGTTCCTTCAGGTGAACTTGGTCTTTGAGTGTCTGCGTGAACATAGACAGGCTCTGTGCTAGCTGTATATCTTGGTATATCAGATAGATGTGAGCCATGCATGGTAAAGGTGGCAGTTCGTCACTGTCATCACTGACCATGAGAACTGGCTCTGCCAGGACTCATACTGGCATGTCCACTCCCATGGTCAGATGCACTGCTGCTACCCGAATGTGACTGATGTCTGCTGGATAAGCGCCCCTCATGAGGACACCCAGGATTATGACACCATGGCCTGCCACATCTGGGTGTGGACAGCACACCCACTGCTGGAGCAGTGGAAGTTCTGCCTCTATGGAAGAGTGATTGGGCATGGTCACATTCATTAAAAGAAGATGATGTGGCTGACCTACACCCACAGAAATGTCATCCCCCTGTTAGCAGACATTCCATCACATACACCACTCATTTCATCACAGACACCCCTTGTTCCAGCATATGATACAGCCAATCTATTGGAACGACAACATGGTGGAGGCAGTAATGCATTTCTCTGGAGCATCTATGGGAAAGTGTCTGTGCCTTCATGATGGCCCTAAACATACATTGAGTGGCATGGGAAGAGACATCTGGATCAGGTGGAGGATGGACAGCAGGCCTCCTCCGAGCACCCCTAACAAGCCTCCTGCATGGCATCTCACCCACACTCTGCCTATGGCCAGAGTCAACAGGCACTGAAAGCCACAGTAACCACACTTCCCTGATTAAATGTCTCGCCTTCCACCTGTCCAATATCTGAGGGCTCACTGGAATGGGTAGGAGTAGGCAGTGGCTGTGTCCGATAGAATATCAGGGGATGGCTGTAAATCAACCTCATTGTCAGATTCAATCTCTGCACCCCCCCAATTGTGCCTCTGTTTGGTCACCATCATCATTATCAGAATCTGCTGATACTCTGACATCAGGTGTTAGAAGACCCATACTTTGACTGTCAGGATCACCTGTAATAATAAGCAGCAAACACAGGAACAATTCCTAAACTACCATACTCCAATATATGCTAACAAAATAAGAGTGCTGACACTATTAGACAGTACAGCAATACACACAACAGTCCTGATGTCAACACCCCATACTAAGGAATCTGTACTGGCATAAAATGTTTGGCTCTTTTTTATAATTTTTTTTTATCTCAAGATGAGGGTATCCTTTGCAAGCTAGATGGTCCTGGAAGAAGTTAAGCAATAGGCAATGATAACATCATCACAATTAACAGTAGCATAGAGGGTAATACTTTCACCCCTTTATATGTCCATTAACTATACTTTCAACAAGAACTTGGATGACAACTCCAACCTAAGCTAATCAATCAGAATGTGTTGTTAACTGTAACAATTCTTCTGAAACAGAACTAACATATTGATTTAAATTGTTTTACTATACAACAGTAGTTAACAACTGAGATTAAAAAGCCTACCTGGAAGCTCTTCTTGGGACATGCTTGCTGTTCCTGAAACATTAACACCAATGTTGGGGATATGCAATTCTGCACTTTCAAGGGAGCTGTCTAGATCCCTGATAGTGGATAGGAACTCTTCATTTGGTGTTACTGGTGGCTCTGTAGCAGGTCCCCTGGTACCCATCAGATCACAGCCCCTACAGCTAGCCTCCTCCGTGCAGATGAGATTGTGTCAGTGGCCCTATGGTGCACCTGCTCATATGTTCTCCCATGGCCACCTACAGCATTAACATTGTCAACAATCTGCCACCAAATCTGCATTCTCCATGATATGTCTCCTCATCCCCTTTCAAGCAGGAAGGCATCATGTTGCATAAAAGCCACAACAATAACCTGATTTTCTGTGTCAATGAAGGATGGTCTTCAAGCATTGAGACACCAGGGTGGCATAGTCCTAGATGGCCTAAAGACAACAGAAGGATAATACACATAAGGATTACATAACTACAAAATAACTATTCACAGTTAAAACAGAAAAGGTAGAATTTCAGTATTACCCACTGGAGAAACATAAAACATTCTAGAGATTTGAAATATGAACAACAGACTGGATATAAAAAAAAGTAGAGTTAACAATAGCAATATATCCTTGCTTGCGCCATAACAGAAATGCAGCTTTGCTCCCTACCCCAAAAGAACAAGCAAATCACACATTTTGCTAACAAACTATCTTTGAAATGATAAAAGTGTTATCAAATTAACTGTCCTTGAAACGGCTAGAGATTTAATACAGAGCGTTGCATTTTAAGGTATTGCCAATCCTATACACCTGTGAAATTTTTTGACAAACAAGCCCATGGCATCAGTACACTTCTAACCAATGCATGCAGATAAAAGTGTAAAAGCATTTGCTTCAGCTTTTTCTTAATTACATTCCAGCAGATGCAGTATGTAGCTGACAAAATACAAGCATACCTACTCAAGTTTAGTAATCCTCTGTGGCTGTGCAGATATATCCCAAAGTAATAGCCTCTTTTAAACAACCACCAATAATCTACCTTAATAATAATTCATTATAATAATAAATAAATGCATTAATTAATTAATTAATTAATTAATTAATTAATTAATTAATTAATTAATAATCCACCTTCAGTTTTCCTATCTACACGGTTGGCTTTTTATGGTGTAGAGTCAGGGCTGTTAGCATAGTGATATTATTGCCATTTAATATCCTCACACATTTTAAGGCCAATGATACAGAATGGCTTACAGACTGCATGTCTCAAATTATTGGTCATATAAGAGAAGAACGAGTGCATATTTGCAAGCAATAATCATAGCTGGTTACGTGTAGTACTTAGTATACTACATCCAAAAATAATAAATGTACAAACAGTTACATGGGTTCATATAACTGTAGATGATGTTGCAGTTGGTTATAGGCAGAATGATTTCAGTTCCTTGTTACAAAGCTATTTGTGTGGCAAAGAGAGATAAAGCACCTTTCCTGTGTTCTGAAGGTTCATTGGAGTGAGAATTCAAATCCAGACCTATGTAGAAATATCTCATATGAACCAACACTTTCTGATCTGAATGTCATAGATTGCTTTTCCTGATTTCATCTACTTGTCCCTTTTTTCTTTTCTTTTCTTTTTTTTTTTTTTTTGCAGGGGTGCCAGTGTTTGCTTGATGTGCAGCATAGCGTAAATATGGGAAACAGAGGAAAATGAATGTCAGATTTGATTGTGCTTATCTCGTTTGCATGAAATGTGGCAGTGAGCAAACTGGACAACTGGCCCACCCAGAAATCAAACAGAACAACTGCAGACAGGACCCAGACAACCAATAATTGAAAACAGATACATTTGATTAATTATTTTGAGCATCATGCAAACCTGCTAAACAGTGTTGTGTGGCAGTTAACACAGAGACCTTAAGAATGATTAGTGAATTAGGAAATGTCATGTAAGTAGTCCTGTGACAGAAGTGTAGGACTGGAGTACAGATGGTCCTGGGTTCTAGTACAGGTTATGCAAACCTTTTTGTTAATGTTGTGACAATGCAGTTTATAGCGATGAACTGAAAAATAGACAAGTGTTATTTCAACATTATTGAAGGAACAGGTGTAACTGTAGGACTGCCATAAACATGATACTAGGTTCTAATAAGCGGAGATTCAAGAGCTCATTCTGTGAAACAAAGAATTTTTCAAAGTTGCCTAGAAGTTATAAAATACTATATAAAAACAATTCCAGGTGAAACATTAGTTTAAAACCCTGCAGGGCAGATGACACCAAGAAGCATGCCATTTGAGAGATAATTAAAAAGATGCTGAGGTTTGGCGTAATTGAGGGATTCACTAGTGACTGGAACAAAAACAGTCAGTGTGGTCCAATTTTGTAATGACTTCTGAACATTCACTAGTACCTCCAAATTTAATAGCTACCCTATGCCTTGGATAGATGAAGTGGTGGACTGGCCAAGGAAAGCCAGGTTCTAACTACCCTGGATTTGATGAAAAGTAATTGGCAGATTCCATTAACAGATGAGCTTAAGAAGAAAAAATACCTTTTCTGTGGCAGATGGATTGTGTTGACATACCATCCTTCCCTCTGGTCACCATGAGGTCCTATCCATGTTCCACAGATTAATGGACCATGTGCTTAAACCTCCCACTCCTATGCTACAGCCTAACTAGTTGATGTCATCCATTCAGATGACTGGAATTCCTCCCTTCCTAACATATAGGTAGTACAGAATTAATGAAAGCAATCTGAGCTTTGTGTTAATCCTCCAAAAAGCAAAGTAGAAATGACCAAAGTAAAATACCCTGAGTATGTAGCTGGGAAAAGATTGGGAAACTCCCAAAAAGAAAAGATAAAAGCTGTGCAAGAGCTTTATAGGATATTGCTGGATGTTATCAGAAGGTCATTCTCCAGTTTGCTTCATTAACATGCCACTTCACAAACCGAATAGGAAGCTAAATGAACAGGTCAGGTAAAGACCACAATATAAAGAGGTATTCAAAAAACTCAAAAGAGTCTTTGTGCAGAACCTGTTCCACTGTTCTCTGATTTCTCCAAACTGAGCATCATTTACACCAATGCATCAGTGGTTGGGCTGGGAGCAGTGCTAACTTATAAACTGGGAAATGAAGAGCATCTGATCTGTTATCTTGGCAGTAAACTGTGATAAGCCAACGCCATGTACTCAACAAAAGAGATGACACCCCTGGCTATCAAATGAGCCTTATGTTCACTGTATTACTATTTGTTGCGCAGAGTTCATCTTGTTTATGAATCATCCTCCCACACCAGGTTCTTCATAGAAGGGAGGAATTTAAGCTCTGCCATTCAGTCTTAGCACTCAGTTCCACTTAAAAATTCTATACGATCCCAATATTCACCACCACAATGAAAACAATCTGTTTAGGGCTAATGGACCTTCCAGCAAGCTTGAAGCCAGTGGGATTAAGCTCAGGGAATGATTGTCTGTAACATTGTGTGGTGGTTAAACTGGGAAATGTCTAGCAGAAGGTAGAAACAAGCATTAGTAGAGACATTTCAGGAGCCAGTGTTATTAATAGGTTTTATTGTAGTACCTGGGAAGGTTGGGAATGGTAGCAGTTTATGGAAAATTAACTTAAGTTAAGAAATAAGAACTGATTCCTTTAAGATGAAATGCCTGAAGTGCAGGTAATGGGAAACAGCTGCCTACCTCCACCTTTTTAATGCCAAGGTAACATTTGTATGGCAGATGTTGTTGGGGTGAGAGTCTAGATGAGTCTGGAATACTTGAATGAAAGGAGAGAGAACCCATTTATGGAGCAGTTAGTTTTAAGACTAGGGTCCAATGTGAGGTCTGTGATTGTTAATGGAAGTCCTGACAATGGAGTTTGCAAGTATTGACGAGAAAGGTACTGATAAATTCTTTACCTAATGTCTAGTGACAAGATATTCTGTACTGTTTGGTTCATGTATTCCTGAGACAGACAGACAGACTTTCATGTTTGGGAGACCTTATACTTTTCTGAGAAAGACTGTTGCCATTAAACTCATGCTTAAAAATGGTTGGTCCCAAAAGTTATATTAAGCAGTGCTGGATTAAAAGTATTTTGGCCCCTGAGCAGTTTTCAAACTGTGGATCCTCCCCACACAAACTTTTGTTTGTTTTGTTTTTGGAATGCACATACATGTTCATGTTCTTTTGGATTCACCTTCCTAATTAAGACTGTTCAATCTGCTGCCATTCATAATCTACCAGTGTCATACCCATAAACTGCAGGTACATTATTGTGTACAAATCAAATTCTCAACTGTGGAAAGAAAAAACACAATAAAATATTCCATCTTACTTTCACAAATATACTGTAGCCCTACAAAGCCAGACTGAATGTTTAACTTGGTCATGACAGTCAGAATCAACCATTCCCACTCACAGACAGCCTCTGTTCTCATCAGTTATAGCCCCACTGTTGACAGTGTACACCTCAGTTGTCTTATTATAGTAAAAACAAATAAGTAATTATGGACAGAATGCATTTCAAGTTTGTTTCACACAAACACACCATAGCCCAAGTATTCCATCTTATTTCACACAAATGCAAACCAGTCCTTTAAAACCAGACTTTTTTTAAACTAAGCAACCAAGAGGGTATGCTACTTTCATTCACAGATTGTGACTCTCCTCTGTACTATTTAATATTTGAAGGTTTTCTCTTCATTGCCTTCCCATGAAAAATGAGAAGTAAACAAACACAAAGTTGTAGCACTTGATATAGAATCCATTCAAGTCATTCATTTACTTATTTTTAAGTAAATAAAATGCCCTGAGGTAAATAGCATCACTAATTCCTGTTGCATATGCAAAAAAGTAGGCACTGCAGTTATACAGATGTAAATACCTGCAGTGTCTGTAATTTATCACTTTTTAACTAAAATGAGCAAGTGTCCTAACTGTAATCAAGTTCAGTGTGTAATATAACTGAAATGAGGTAACAGTGGGGAAAATAACAAAACTTATATATATATATATAATGTTTGTGTATGCGTATATATATATATATATATATATATATATGTATATATATATATATATATATATATATATATATATATATATATGTATATATAAGTTATATATATATATATATATATATATATATATATATATATATATATATATATATATATATATATGTGTGTGTGTGTGTGTGTGTGTGTGTGTTTAGGGCTAATGGACCTTCCAGCAAGCTTGAAGCCAATGGGATTAAGCTCAGGGAATGATTGTCTGTAACATTGTGTGGTGGTTAAACTGGGAAATGTCTAGCAGAAGGTAGAAACAAGCATTAGTAGAGACATTTCAGAAGCCAGTGTTATTAATAGGTTTTACTGTAGTACCTGGGAAGGTTGGGAATGGTAGCAGCTTATGGAAAATGAACTTAAGTTAAGAAATAAGAACTGATTCCTTTAAGATGAAATGCCTGAAGTGCAGGTAATGGGAAACAGCTGCCTGCCTCCACCTTTTAATGCCAAGGTAACATTTGTATGGCAGATGTTGTTGGGGTGAGAGTCTAGATGAGTCTGGAATACTTGAATGAAAGGAGAGAGAGAACCCATTGATGGAGCAGTTAGTTTTAAGACTATGGTCCAATGTGAGGTCTGTGATTGTTAATGGAAGTCCTGACAATGGAGTTTGCAAGTATTGACCAGAAAGGTACTGATAAATTCTTTACCTAATGTCTAGTGACAAGATATTCTGTACTGTTTGGTTCATGTATTCCTGAGACAGACAGACAGACTTTCATGTTTGGGAGACCTTATACTTTTCTGAGGAAGACTGTTGCCATTAAACTCATGCTTAAAAATGGTTGGTCCCAACAGTTATATTAAGCAGTGCTGGATTAAAAGTATTTTGGCCCCTGACCAGTTTTCAAACTGTGGATCCTCCATACATGTTCATGTTCTTTTGGATTCACCTTCCTAATTAAGACTGTTCAATCTGCTGCCATTCATAATCTACCAGTGTCATACCCATAAACTGCAGGTACATTATTGTGTACAAATCAAATTCTCAACTGTGGAAAGAAAAACCACAATAAAATATTTCATCTTACTTTCACAAATGTACTGTAGCCCTACAAAGCCAGACTGAATGTTTAACTTGGTCATGACAGTCAGCATCAACCATTCCCACTCACAGACAGCCTCTGTTCTCATCAGTTATAGCCCCACTGTTGACAGTGTACACCTCAGTTGTCTTATTATAGTAAAAACAAATAAGTAATTATGGACAGAATGCATTTCAAGTTTGTTTCACACAAACACACCATAGCGCAAGTATTCCATCTTATTTCACACAAATGCAAACCAGTCCTTTAAAACCAGACTTTTTTTTAAACTGAGCAACCAAGAGGGTATGCTACTTTCATTCACAGATTGTGATATATATATATATATTATGTTTGTGTATGTGTGTATATATATATATATATATATATATATATATATATATATATATATATATGTATATATATATTTTATATATATATATATATATATATATATATATATATATATATATATATGTGTGTGTTCATATATATATATATATATATATATATATATATATATATATATATATATTTTTTTTTTGGGGGCTTCCCTGGATCTGTGGGACCTAGGTAGTTACCCATATCTTTCCTATTATATTCTACCACTGCATATCTAAAGGATTAACCAGTTTACTGTGTAGAATGTGAATTGATTAATTTTATTTCACCTGTCATCACCATTCAGCTTCATTCCCGACAAAGTTAGCCTGCTTTACATTGTGTTTAATAAAAACACAATTTTGTGAGAAACTTTGTATGGCTGCTTCTTAAACATGTTAATATAGATACACACACACACACACACATATATATATATATATATATATATATATATATATATATATATATATATCAAATCATAAAAAATGCAGCACAAACAAATGCAGTGAAAAGTAACACATATTAGGAATCATACCATCATGTATTGTATACCGCAGACAAAGATTTTTCAAAAGCTTTCTCAGTTCTGAATTGAGAAACCTTTGGCTAAACCATGGTCTGCAGTATACAATAAAGGATTTATTGTTCCTTATACATACTGCTTTTCACTTACTCTTTTGGTGATGGCTTGCCTTTTTGTGATTTTTATCATGTATATCTAGCTGTGCACTATCTAGTCTATACATGCAAGAATTTGGAATATGTGCTGCATTTGTTGATTTGCTTGAGGTTGCATTTCTCGGTGTCTGCATTTGTTTTAGTTTAAACTGCTGCATTTATTGATTTGTTTGAGGTTGTTTTTCTTGGTGTCTGCATTTTGTCTTAGTTAAAACTGCGCTGCATTTATTGATTTGCTTGAGATTGCTATTCTTGGTGTCTGCATTTTATTTAAGTTAAAACTGTGCTGCGTTTATTGATTTGCTTGAGATTGCTTTTCTCAATATCTGCATTTTATTTTAGTTAAAACTGCTGCATTTATTGATTTGCTTGAGATTGCATTTCTCAGTGTCTGCATTTTGTTTTGATTAAAATTGTGCTGTATTTATTGATTGGCTTGAGATTGCTTTTCTCGATGTCTGCATTTTGTTTTAGTTAACAAAACTGTGCAGCATGTATTGATTTGCTTGAGATTGCTTTTCTCTGTGTCTGCATTTTGTTTTAGTTAACAAAACTGTGCTGTATTTATTGATTTGCTTGAGATTGCTTTTCTTGATATCTGCATGTTGTTTTAGTTAACAAAACTGAGCTGCATTTATTGATGAGCTTGAGATTGCTTTTCTTGGTGTCTGCATTTTGTTTTAGTTAACAAAACTGTGCTGTATCTATTGATTTGCTTGAGATTCCTTTTCTCAGTGTGTGCATTTTGTTTTAGTTAAAACTGTGGTGCATTTATTGATGTGCTTGAGATTGCTTTTCTCAGTGTCTGCATTTTGTTTTAGTTTAAAAAACTGTGCTGCATTTATTGATTGGCTTGAGATTGATTTTCTGTGTGTCTTGCATTTTATTTTAGTTAACAAAACTGTACTGCATTTATTGATTTTCTTGAGATTGCTTTTCTCTGTGTCTGCATTTTGTTTTAGTTAACAAAACGGTGCTGCATTTATTGATTTGCTTCATAGATAGTTTCATAGTTTCATAGATTACTACTAGGGCTACTGCTGCTTGCAGCCATTTTAAGCCTAGCCAATTATCACCTGTGAGATTCAAACCCTGTACCTTGTGTTTGTAAGGCAAACACCTTAACCATTAGGCCACCCTCCCAACTTGAGATTGCTTTTCTCTGTGTCTGCATTTTGTTTTGGTTAAAACTGTGCTGCATTTATTGATTTGCTTGAGATTGCTTTTCTCAGTGTCTGCATTTTGTTTTAGTTAACAAAACTGTGCTGCATTTATTGATTTGCTTGAGATTCCTTTTCTCGTTTTCTGCATTTTGTTTTAGTTAACAAAACTGTGCTGCATTTATTGATTTGCTTGAGATTGCTTTTCTCTGTGTCTGGATTTTGTTTTAGTTAACAAAACTGTGCTGCATTTATTGATTTGCTTGCTATTGCTTTTCTTGCTGTCTGCATTTTGTTTTTACCACCTTCCCACCCTAGTGTTGTTGTGTTCTTAAATTTGGTGGCTTTTAAATTGCCCGCCCCTGCTGTAGAGTTGATTTGAACACTCCTCCCAGTCCATCTCATCAGCTTATTCTACTGTGTACAAACAGAGTATTTGGGATGGCCAACCCCCTTAGTTTCTTAGTTTCTTAATCTTTAATTATCTTCTGTTCCTTCCCTCTCCAAAAATTGAAAAAAAATCTTTCACTTTATAGCCTGATTAAATTTGGCTGTTATTCTAACCCTCTTAGTTTTGGTTTTAGCACTTGGGTTTCATGCCAGTTATTTTACATTTAAGAAGATTTTTGTGATCTACACTGTTGTGGACAAACCCTTATCAAAACCCTTTCTCCCCAAGTCCATCCAAGTTTAAGAACACTATGTCTGGACAATTCCCATCAGTTTCTCCTGCCAGCCTGGTTGACATGGTCATACTGAGACAGTGTAGCAACATCCTCATGGTCACTGACAACCCTCTTCTCCTAGCACATAATTCTTCTACTTGAGAGAAATGCATCTATAACAGTAAAGTGGAATCCAGGCTCTCTCACGCCTCAGTCAGTACCCCTGATAAAGAGGAGATTGCTAGCACGAACATCACACCACCCACATCACATAGCCAAGCACAGCACACACCCACATATACAGAGGCCTCAATAAAGACTTACCTAAACAGCAGAGACCTCCAAAACACACTTACAGACATTCCACATACAACACCAAGCATGTCACAGACAGCAGACAACACACCAGTGTCTCACAAACACAGTCTATAAGGCATAACAAACTCATACAGCCCATAAAGCACAACATTAAACCAAACATACTAGTCATTGGCGACTCAGTTGTGAGATACACCAATGTCCTCCTAACCAGGCTTGACAAGGAGAAGATCAAGGTCAGTTAGCTGAGAGGTGCCAGAATCTGCCACATCATGCACAGAATTAAGTCTATCCACAACAGGTAAAAGTATGAATCTGTCATTGTTCATGTTGGTGTGAATGACTTGAGATGTGCCTCCCTGGACTATATGAAG
This sequence comes from Protopterus annectens, assembly GCF_019279795.1. Classification (NCBI taxonomy): domain Eukaryota; kingdom Metazoa; phylum Chordata; order Ceratodontiformes; family Protopteridae; genus Protopterus; species Protopterus annectens. The sequence continues at coordinate 905,582,960 of NC_056728.1, forward strand.
AGAGACATGATTGAGCTGTCAGACTATGTGTCCCAGGTAGGTATGATCCTAGCCCTGAGCAGCATCCTACCTTCGCCAAGAATGATACCACAATACCAACAAAAAAAAAATTGACTTCAACAATTGGCTTAGTTTTTGGTGTCATTCGAAGGGGATCCAGTATCGGTCTGCCTGGGATGACATGGCTGACAGGCCTCAATGCTTTGCCAGAGATGGCCTTCACTTGTCACCCCTGAGATTTAGGAATCTGGCCAAGGTTCTTGCCTTCCCCATTGTGCCTTTTTTAGGCAATGTCCTACAGACAAATCTTCCAGCATAATAGATCTGTCAAAAAGCAAATTGAAGGTCATGCTGCTTAACACTAGGAGCCTTAACCTGAAAATGCACTCACTGGCGGCTCTCCTAGCACTGGAAGATGCTGACATCTGTGTAGTCATGGAAAGTTGGTTTAAGACATCAGAGAGCAGCCCTGCTTGCCAGGCTATACTTCATTCCACACTTTCCAACCCCAAAATGAGGTTGGGAAGACTATGGGTGGTGGAGTTTATATTTTCATTAAAGACAAGCACACCTCCAGACTGGTTTACCAGCATTATGCACTAGAACTTCTCCAGGTGCAATTGACAATTGGCAAGACACCCATCCAAGTTATAGCCAGCTATAGACCCCCCTCCATGACTCAGGACACCCACTCATCCTAGTGGACTTACTTGAGTCCATCAAGGTATCCCCTAACACCCTGATCCTTGGAGACTTCAACTATTCCTGCACTAATGTACTCACCCAATGATTCCTTGACTTCATCAGTTCTACACACTAAACCAGCTTGTTTCAACCCCCACAAGGTGAGATAGCATTCTAGACTTGGTTCTCACCAACATGGGCAACTGCTGAACCACCCCCATAGTAAGTTTGTCCCTGGTGAGATCAGACCATTGGTCTGTCTCATTCGAAGAATCTATCCCATTCAGCCCCAACCCCCAGCCGTAACCAGGCTAAAAACTTCTCAAAAACTGACTACAACCTTCTAAGGGAGGATATTCATAGCTTCCCAACACCACCCCCTCAGAGGATGCAGACAAATATGCTGAACAATATGCCAGTGCAGTATACAAGCACCTGTACAACTGCATAGACTCAGCCATACCCAACAGAACTAAAACCTGCTCCTCAAGGAAACACAAACCTATGTGGTGGACATCCTCTATCAAGAGGCTTTATAACAAAAGGAAGAAACTGTTGTCCAAGGGTAAAAAGGCACAAATTCCCAATTGGAAAACCTCCCTCCTTAGCCTTAATAAGCAAATAAGATCACTAGTGAAAACCTCCAAAGCCAAATATGAATCAAAACTAGCCTCCGAAACAAAGGCTTTTTAAGTTAAGTCAGAAACCTCCATGGCAAAGCCCAGGTTTGTTCCAAATTACTTCTTAACAGTACCAATTTCACTGATTCTGTTGACTTAGCCAACCTGCTAGCAGATAGGTTCAGTGCAAACTTCACCCCCTATCACCCCCCCAGAGGCGCATTCGACATCCCTGATACTTGCCCCGCACCTCACATATCTGTAAATGCCCTATCCAAGGCAAAGAACACAGCTTCCATGGGACCTGATAGTATCCCAGGCTGTATTTTGCAACATCTCCAGCAAGAACTAGCCTCACCATTGAGCACACTATTCAACCATAGCCTATTTACAGGCTTCATTCCAGCAGAGTGGAGAATTGTCATTGTCATCCCTTTGCACATATGTGGTGCCACTACTGACCCTGGAAACTATCACCCGATTAGCTTGACAAATCTGATTTGTAAGGCCATGGAGCATATTATTACAGACCTCATAAACAAGGACATAGGCAATCTCCAAGCACTTGACCCCACCCAGTTTGGATTCGTCAAAGGCAGATCTTGCCTGTTGAACCTGGTTGACTTTTTTGAGACTGTCACCAAGGCAATGGATGAGAGAAAGTCAATACACATAGCTTACCTTGATTTGGCCAAAGCCATTGACACAATACCCCACTCAGGCATCATTGAGCAGCTAACAGAACTTGGCATAAACCCCTATCTCATCAGGTGGGTGGCCAAATTGCTCACTGATAGGGCCCACAAGGTCAAAATAGGTACCACTACCTCCAATAGCAGACCTGTCACTAGTGGTGTCCCCCAAGGATCTGTCCTGGAACCCCTACTCAGAGGTCCAGGCAAAGACAAAAGGCCTGTGGCTGACCAAGGTTACAGACAACTGTAAGTTGGGTAATGTCATTGACTCCCCAAATGATGTTAACATACTTCAGGAGGGTCTCACAGCAACAAATGACTGGTGCCAAAGTCATGGCCTTAAGTTAAATGCAAAAAATGTATTATCATGCCATTCAGCAAAAACACGGCCCCTACTGATTACCACATTAGTGGCAACCCCCTAAGTACACAACCTGTGGTGAGAGACCTGGGTACACAAGTTGACAACAATCTCACATTTGACCATCATGAAATGGCAGTGGTCAGAAAAGTCTTTACCTTGGTTCATCTCATATGTAAAGGTATTGCATCCAGAAAAAAGAAAGTTATTGCCTCTCTGTACTCCTCCCTCATTAGGCCAATAATTGAGTACAATGCCCTGTTTGGTATGTACCTATTCAAACACCTGCACCAACTGGAAAGGTCACATGAATACCTCACAAAGAGAATCCATGGCCTCCAACACCTGCCCTATGTGGACAGGCTCATATCACTATCACTCTACTCTGTATCATACAGATTGCTCAGAGGTACAAGGCAATCTCAGACCCTGCTCTACTAGAGATGCTCCATATCCGTAAGTCTAACTCCTCACATAGTACTCAATCGAAAGGCTTAAATCTAATATATGACATTAGCAAACCTTGCTGGAGAGACAGGTTTGTCTCCCAGAGGCTGTCTCATCTCTGGAATAGACTCCCCATACACGGCAAACAAAGTATGTCGCTGTCCCTCTTCAAGTGCAACCTACATGAGTGGATGGGCAACCACAAATTTCTCCCAGGGGTTCCACCTGTGTCCCTCATTGACAGGGGCAACAGGTGCTGATTGAGGTTTCTTTTTTGGGGATAAACTCTCAGCTAGGCTTGTAAGGGCCCCAGAGCCATTAGTCTAGTAATCCCCTATGATCCTATGAGAGAGAGAACAGGTCTATTCTACTGAGCACACAGCCACTCAATGGCTATGACAGGTGTCACTAAACATCAAATAAAAGTTAGCCAGACTGTGCACTGTACTATAGATTGCCCTGAGGTCTTGGTTGCGCGACCATGAGGTTAGTACATTAAAGTAAGGAGTGAAATTTCAGTGTGGGGGAGGGGGCAGAACCCCCCCCCCCCATGTAAATGGTTTTATTTTAAATTGTACTAACCAAAGGAGATAAAACAGTGTTAAGTTTGTGTTTATGAAGTGGTATATGGAAGGCTTACCAATCAGAAAAGAAAAGCTATTAGGCTTCCTTTTGTGATTAGATTTAATTGACAGTACTGCATGTTCAGCAGAAGGCAGTTGTGTTCACCAGTGATTGACTATTTGAGCATGTAATCGTATATGTGTACCTTAATGTGTCATGCTCATTTTCCATGCCTAGATTTCTACAGCTGTGGCATTTGCCTCTATATATCTATAGACCAGGCAGCATGATTGTGATGTTTGCACTGATGGCAGAACTCTTCCTCTTTCAAAGGAAACTCCTTGGTTTTGATTTTTTTGTACTAAACCAACACTTGTTTAATGCTTTCACAGCTATTGCATATCTGTTTTTGCAGTTTCTGTTGTTAAGAGAGTCTCAAATGTCTTTGAAAACATTAAACTCAGTTCAGGAAGTAGTTTGCTCTGACAAGCTTCACTGTGAATGCCACTCAGGGATTTGTCTTTGAATATTTAATGCAAACGACCAAAATTCATAGTTCTTAGCAATGTACTGTCTATTTCACCATCTGATTAGGCCCGTGGTTGCAATAATTACAATGAAACTTTTCTGCAATTACCAGAGATTTAGGTTTGTGATGTTCAAAAGTTTAATGAGCTGACTGAAGGATTTATCTTTACGTTTATGCATGTTAACAGGGTTACAATGTAATCCACATGTGCACACCCATAACAGTGAGAGCTGTCACTATATGCCTTTCTCAAAAAAATGTCATGACTTTCAGCTTCTTTGCTCAGAATTCTGGACAAAGCCAAATACAATGGTGGACAAGGGGCCAAAATCAGGAACAGTTTTTTAAGTACTTCTCTAAATAACAAAAAATGAATAAAACATCATGGTTGCATCAACATGCATTTTCTTATCAATTAGAAGTAAGAAACTCATCCATTCGTCCATCCATCCATCGCTTATATTTTCCCATGTTTGAAAGTATTATCAAAGCATGAAACTTTAATATCTGGCAATCATGATTTCACAGCTAACCAAAATTTTTTTGAGGGGCAGGGTAGAAATAAGAGCAAATTCAGGCACATTCTACATAATTCTGAACAATTCAGAAGATTGATTCCCCCCACCTTAATTGTTCATTTCATTCTACATATGAAGACTGTGACAATATCATGGGTTTACATTTTTTGGTTTTCCCCAAGAGTCCCATCAAAAATCTCTTTGTCACCTTTTCTTAGAATGTTATGCAGTTTGAATAAAGTCACATGAAGACCAGGGCATGTTTGAAAACACTTCTTGGTCTTGAAATAGACTGCATTTACTAAGTAAGGACTGCTACTGTGCACATGTGCAGTGACTTCATAAAAGACACGTGACTTCACAGGCTTCCATTTATGGGTTTACATGGACTGCTAAAAACATTAAAGTAGGACTTATCCATACCTTTCAACCTCTCAGTGCAAGAAATGTGGACAAAATCAAAAATTGGGAGGGGGGGGGCAAAGACCCAAAAATAGGGACAGATTTTAACTATTGCAAATATAAATTTAGACAGTAGCTAGAATAGCAGGTTTTGCATTATTATGTATTTTCATAAGGATATGAAGCCTGAAATGTAAAGGTCTGTCACTGTTTAGTATTATTTAGTGACTTAAGTCCTCAATGATTTGCCACAAAATCATAATTGTTATGACAAACTGACCAAAAATATGTGGCAAAAATCTGGATATTCCATGAAAATCTGGACAGTTCAGAGGTATAAGGCTTATCTGATGGTGGTAGTGCATCAGAGCTCTGTAATGCATGTGTATAGCAGCCTCCCATCACTCCAAATGTATAACAATTAGGATAAGTGCAGGCAGAAATATACCATCTTAGAAGAAAGGTTGAAACAGCACTTCACAAAAGACTAGAAACTGTAAGTGATGCCAAATGAAGACAGATACTTACAGAGCGATGCCAAATGAAGACAAAGATACTTACAGATAACACAGAAGAGATGGGGAAAATGTGAGGGATAACTGACTGCACATCACTAGACAGCTACAGAAACACAAGAATGATGAAGACACTAGAAATGGATTCATGTGTTGGGGCTGGGCTGAAAAACAGGGAACAAGTGTGAAGGAAGACGGTGGGATCAGTGAAGAACTGCTTGGAGGAAATAAGAGCTGGACAAAATGGAAATAGATGTGGTGGGGGAGTGGAGAGGAGAAAAAGAGAAAAGTAAATGCAAAATGTCAGTTAGTAGATACCCTAAAGAATGCAGAACAGACAGCTGAAAAATGGTAGTGTGGGTAAGAAATATTCAGAATGCTAACTAGCCAAGAGAGGTCAGAAACCTGAGTAGTTGTAGGTTAACAGCTGCTGTGGCAGAACACTTTCAACAGCCAAAAACTGCTATCACTGCATGTCTGTCTGTTGTTTTATAAAACATGCAGGCGTAGCTGAAGTATGTCTTGCTGTATTGCTTGCCAACACATATGTGCACCATAAGTAAGCAAAACAAGTATTTTCTTTGATTTGTAATTTCAATTTCATAAATCTGTGACCTTACTGAACAGTAAATCTTCATGTTTCAACTCACTGAAGTGCATATAATTAACTATGGCACGTATGTAAGTTTAATCACATAAAAGTTAGTCTTCCTACATGCTAATTAGCTGTTTACGAAAGAAAGCCAATATCAAGTGCTGTCAGAACATAGCAAACATCTGGAAAACAATCCCTCTTCAGTCAGCCCTGCTTCTACATGCATTTTTTTAATGCAGCCTCTGTCTTTCTTCCTTTGTTTTTGCATGGGATAGTGCATACATTTATAACTGGTTGCACAAAGCTCTGTTTTTATCTTCATTCCCTGTCAAAGTTAACAGCCACATTAACAGAAGTGAAACACATGCTCCCCTGACAGTTGATTACATTACTAATAATGGCATTTGTAGAAAGACTGAACAAGCTCAGACTTGCATTCCACTCTGATATTATTGTCAGGGGCAAAAGGACATTTCCAAAAATCACATGGCAACCAACAGCTCTTTATTTTAGAAAGCATTCCAATCTAAAGAAAACATAGCTATTCATACTGAGACGGGTAAAATCTTCTCTTTCAACTCACTCTCCCTTGAATCATATTTTGTTTGTAGGCTACCATCGACAGCAAAATATATATTATCATCCTGCAATTATCTGCACCAAAAAAATTGCAGCAAACTTTAGACCAGAAATGTCATTTTGCAGTGAATTTTCTGTTGTGTGTTTGCACTGTGTACATGCACAACAGATCATATATATGGGTGAATTATATCGGTCAAATGATCATTTTGTCAACAAAGTATAGCACTGGCATTTTAAGTCGAACATTTCCTTTGGCATCTTCAGGAGACGAACATCAAATTGTTGAATGTCCCTGTTTTATGTGAGACATGCATGTTGGGTTTTGCCAGTTAGGGATAGCATAAAGTGATAGGTAAGAGGATAGATTTAGTTTTGTGTGTGTGTGTGTGTGTGTGTGTGTGTGTGTGTGTGTGTGTGTGTGTGTGTGTGTGTGTGTGCAAGTGTTTCTCATTAAGGATTTCAGTTAAGGTTAGGTTAGGTTAGTTATTATGGTATGTGTATGTGCTGATATGTGTGTGTGTGTGGGGGGGGGTTACTTGTCTTGTTTAGTGTTACTGTTAGGGAAAAAGTTTTTTGTTAAATTAATGTGTCACATTTGGGTTAGGAGCCATTGCTGGTTTATCCATCCTGTAGAGAAGAGGTTACACAATCTGGCTGTGTTAATGATTTCTATCAGTGGCTGACAAATACACCAGGAGTATTTCATATTGAGTCACAAGCTAGAATTGCCAAGCAGCACCTAGCATTGTAGGTGGGGTGATGTATATGTGGATGAACCGATAGGCCTGACATAGTAATCCCCACCTTCAGTGAGAAGCATACTGGAAGGACAACTGGGAGGGTTTAGGGACCTAAAGGTGGAAAAATGCCATGTTGCTCCTCTCACTGCAAGATAACTGAGGTAAACTCTTGTTCAGCATGCAGTAGGAGGGAAAAGGACTGAAACAATGAGTGTGTTAATCTAGGGTCCATCCTTGGACTACTTTTAATTTCTTTGTACAGAAATGCACTGCTAGTTTCCCCTGTCCAACAACAATATGCTTATACACAGATGACATGATTATGGTGGCCCATGAAAGCTCCAGTCAGTCAGCTACAACTAATAACAACAATTAACAGTAACCTAACACAATTATATCATGCTCTACAGAAGCTTAACAGTTAACCTGGAAAAATTAAAACTATGCATTTTTTGAAGTCATGAGTTCTGTAGAAAAGTCAAATAAAACTAAAGCTTTTGCAGGCCAGATGGAAACTTCCTGAAGAACTTCCCATCTTATGATTGCCATACAGTCTGATTTGATCTCTCACTTTCATTTTCCATGGATACTTATAATATAAGTGGCAACATTCCAAGACTACAGCAAACCTCATACGAAGTCATGAACCTGCTTACTAAGTTAAAGTATTCAGTAAGGAAAGGAATACCACTCTCAACTCTGGAATATGGTCTTCCTGTCATTAGGGCAACATTCGATGACATCCTCAAGAAACATCAGACAATACCAAATAAAATCTTTAGATTTATCACAAGGGCACCTAACTTGCAAAACTATTGCCTCACAATCAGTGACTCAGAATGACTACCCCTCAAACTGCAATTTAGTTTCCTTATCAGTAACCTTCTTTCCAAAATCATTCACCTTAAAAACTGCTGTTCACTATAATGGCTAGTAACAGTTAGACCCTGACCAGCTAAAACCACACAATGCTCCTGAATAGCCCCCGAAAAGGGAAGTTTGTGCTCAGTGGGCTTAATCGATTAAAGTAAGGGAGAGACTGTCAGGGAAGACTGCTGCTTTAAGTTAAGCAGTGTGATACATTATCTCCCGTCGTACTGGAAATGGATGATTGGATGACTATTCACAAACACACCCCTGGCTTGTCTGGCTGAGGCCTTCTCAACAAAGGAGGTACAGTCTAAGCGTGGATACTGGCAAGGTGCAAATAGTCACAAGACTCATTTGCCTTGTATTTCCTGTGTTCCTATGAACAAATAGTTATTTTTATGTTTCGCTATTCATGCTTGTTTACTGAGATGATCTGACTGAGCAAAAAGACGACCCAGTTCAGCAGAGTCTCGGGGAATAAAAGTCCAGAACTGACAGTACAAATACACATCCTCAATATGCTACTTTACAAATATAGGAGCATTTAGAATACAGACTATATACAATGATGTCAACATTTAAAAGTATAGAAAATTACACTTTTGGTGCAATGTAATTTTTTGTCAAGTCTAGTGACAGAACATATTTATTTATTTACATTTTCTTGACTGGTTTAGTTCCACTAGGCCAATGGCATCTGTTCTGAGGAGAGGCAAGGTGATTTTCATGCTGACTAGGGGGAAATTGGGCCAGAACATGAGGGAACTTCCACTACTCTTTTCATTAACTGCCACAGAATCTTTTACATCCACTTCAAATACATATCTTTCATGTATATTGACAAAACAATTTCCTTAGGCCATACCTGTGTATGCTAGTGCAGAAAACCTAAGCCTCTAATTTGGTAATCGGAAGATAGTTTAGTGTAATATAATGGGCATTTATTTATGTTTATTTATTTATTGCTTTTGTTTACTGGTAAAGTCTAACTGGGCACAAGTCCCATTTTCAGTGGAGGCCTGGGTAGAAATGTTCAGTTTCACAGAATGAGTAGAAGGCAGCTATACAAGATTTACATAATAAATGTACACACTTACATATGACAGTTTATTAAAAAATAAATGTACATAGATACAACAGTAAATACAGATACATAGACTCATAACGTGATGACAGTTAATGAAAACATAGCAGTTAAATGAAGAATACACTAAAATATTAGCTAATATCAAGCTTATAAGAGTCTAGTTACTTTCAAATGGAATCAGTTGAAAATAGATATTGAGTAGGAGACAGTGACGTAATTATAGAATGAAGATGGTTACAAATTATGAAGGAGTATTGAGGAGGTATGAGTAAAAGGGAGACAGAAATAGTATTGGAGAGGGGCAGATGATAGTTAGATAATTTGCGATTGTGAAGAAGAAGCTGTATTATGACAAGTTACATAAAACACCGGTGACAATAAGGGTTTGGAGATTATCCAGGAGCATCATATGTACAGAGCTGGCAACTGAGTAGGTAGAATTTTAGCTGAGCCTTAAATCATTTTAGGGAGTGTTCTTGTTGTATTGCTAGTGGATGGAGTTCCAGGATTTAGCAAGGTGGTGGGAGTATAGTGATTTTCCAGTAGAATTGTTGGGTTTGGCTACAGAGAATCACAGAAGGTTATAAGCTAATGACCCTAGGGCCCTTACAAGCCTAGCCAAGTTCTGCCCTTGTTTCCATGATCAGCACCTATTGCCCCTGTCCCAAAGAGACACAGGTGGAACCTCCGGAGTGAATTTACAGTTACCCATCCAATTATCCAGATTGTGCTTGAAGAAGGCCAAAGATTGATATGAAGTGGGAGTCTGTTCCAAAGGTGTGGTAACCTCTGAGAAGCTGTCCCTCCAGCAGGTTTTATTAATGTCTCATACCAGGTTAAGGTCTTCAGAGTGAGTAACCTGTGTGCCATTGGACTTACGGATATGCCGCATTTCCAATAAAGCAGAGTCAAAGATTACCTTATATGCAAGGCAGAGATTGCTTCTGAGTAGTCTGTATGAAACAGAGTAAAGTGACAGTGATTATAGACAATCCCCATAGGACAGATGCTGAATACCTTAAATTCTCCTTGTGAGAAACCTTTGCGGTTTCTTGCTGCAGGCGCCTGGAAAAGTACATACCAAAATGAGCATTGTACTCAATTATTGGCCTGATGAGTGAAGAGTACATGGAGGTTATAACTTCTTTATTTTTGTGGAGGCAATGCCCTTATTTATGAGATGAGTAATACAGTATGGCCTTCTTACCACTGTGAAGACATGGTGATCAAAGATAAGGTTGCAGACAACCTGTGTGCCCAGGTATCTCACCACTGAGTGCATGTTTAGGTTGTTTCCACTGATGTGGTATTTAGCAGGAACATTTCCCTTACTGAAAGGGATGATAATACATTTTTTTGCATTGAGTTTAAGGCTGTGACTTTGGCATCAATTATTTGTTTCCATAAGACCCACTTGGAGGATGTTGACATCATTTGGGGAGTCTATGACTGCTCACAGTTTGCAGTCATCAGCAAACTTTGTCAGCCACAGACCTTTAGTTTTTGCTTGTACTTTAAAGAAATAGATTTTGAACAGCAGATGTTCCAGGACTGATCCCTGTGGAACACCACTGGTTACAGGTTTGGCTGCATGGGTTCTATGGGTGAGCCAGTTAATGATCCATCTAATGATATAAGGATTGATACCTAGCTGGGTGAGTTTGTCAATAATGCCTGAGTGGGGGATAGTGTCAAAAGCCTTGGCCAAGTCCAGGTAGGCTGTATGCACAATTTTCCACTCGCCCAGGGCTCTGGAGACTGTCTCGAAGAAATCCACTAGGTTTAACAGGCATGATCTCCCTTTGACAAATCCAAACTGAGTAGGGTCAAGTGTTTAGAGATTACTTATATCTTTCTTGATAAGGTCTCTCTCTTTTTTAATTTCTCCACATCCTTTGGGTTTCTAATACCATGACGGGACCCCATTCCTAAGTCAAAGTATGATAAAAGTTCATGAAATTAGTATTGTTATAATCTTTGATGTTAGCCAAAAGTTTTCTTTGCAGCAGCAGCTGCAATGTGCCCAGTAATCGGCCTTCTGCAATTTGTATGAAGTTACATGTATCGGTAACATATCTAAATATGATTGTAGATTATTTTTTATAAGACCCGTTGCTCCTATTACTTCTGGAACTGTCTGGATATATTTCTTCCACATTGTTCTCATTTCTGCCTGCAAATCCTGGTATTTTATGACTTTGTATCTCTCTCTCTGTACACAAGACACTGTAGTCACTGGGTGTAGCAATTTCAATGATCAATGCTACTTTTGTCTTCTTTTCATGGACCACTACATCTGGTTTTCTTTTATATGTCTTTTGAACTGTTGGTAATGGGTGATCCCATGTGATGTAAACTTCATCATTTTCTATAATGCTTTGTGGCTCATGTTTCCAGCATTTTTCAGTTACTTCAGTATTATAATGTTTGCACAATCCCTAGTGCAACAGTTTTGCCACATTATTATGCCTTTCAGTATACAGTCCTTCTACCATTAGTACGTCAAGACCAGCAACAAGGTGTGCAGCTGTTTCCAATTCTGTTTTACAAAGCCTACATTTGTCTGTTTCTCCCACATTTTCAATGGACTTTGTAAATCAATGCGTACGTAGTCCACTATATTGGGCCTCCAATATTAACCTTTCATCTTTTGGTTTGAATTTGCCTCTCCTTAACCATTCCTGCATTCAATCCTGATCATCATTTATTTATTCATTTTTTTATTTATTTATTTAAATTTGTTTACTGGGAAATTCCGACTGGACGGAGGTCCTTTTTCAGCAGATGCCCGGGAAGAAAATCTCCACATCGTGTACATGATAAATAGAGATACAAAGTTGCAGCAATAGTAAACAACATTAAAGGTTATTGGCTTTAATACAATAACAAGATATCAACAGTATATACAGTAAATGTTGTAAGTTAAGATAGTTTCTTGCCGTTTATAATACTAGTAACAAAGTTGTCAGACAAGAATTTAAAGTATGTAAAGACAACTAGATAATTTTGACTGTGGGTAGTAGTGGCGGCAGTATAGTTGGGTTAAGAGTCTACGTGAGGGGAAAGGTAAGGGTGGGGGTGATAGCCTGGATTAGAACAAGGACAAAGCCAGTGCAAATTTAAGTGGAATTTGAGTGCTGTCTTGAAAAGGCTGCTGGAAGGTAGAGTAGTTATAGAGGCTGGAAGATTGTTCCAAAGTTTAGATATGGTACATGAAAATATGTCTTCTCCTGCTGAGTTTTTGGGTTTGTTAACAGTGATTTGATTTTTGTTGCTTGATCTTAGAGGCCTAGTGGAGTGATAAGGTTGGAGAAGGGTTTGAAGGGAAGGGATGTTAAGGGAGTGGTTAATAAGTTTATGAGCGAGGGTGAGTTGATTAAAGTAAAGGAGTTGTGGGAGTTCTAGACAGTTTAGTTCTTTAAGGGAGATACAGTGATGGCTGCGGTAGGAGGTTCCAGTGGCAAATTTAACAATTTTGTTGTAACAAGCATCCAGCTTGTGTAGGTCTGTCTGTCTAAGGTTGGTAAATATGGGGGATGCATAGAGTAGGGTGGAGATTAGCTGGGAATTAGCTATGGAGATTCTAGCCACCTTGGTTAGAAATTGGCGGCTTCGATATAATGCACCCAGTTTCTTGTGAACTTTTTTTATTGTGAGAGATATGTGGGTGTCAAATCAAAGTTTGTTGTCTATTTCCACACCAAGTAATTTTGTGTGTTCTGATGGAGAGATGATGGTACTGTCTTTGGTGAGAATGTTGAAGTGGGGGGTGTTTTGGGTGGCTTTGGAAGGTTGGAACAGGAGATGTTTTGTCTTACTTGGGTTGAGTAGGAGCTGAGCATTGGATAGCCAGCTTTCTACAGAAGAGAATGATTCCTGTGTGATTTGTTGTAGTTCTGGTAGAGTGGGGGCAGAGCAGATGAGAGCAGAGTCATCTGCGTACTGTATAAGAGATGCTTGTGTGGTGGCAGTATGTAGGTTGTTAGTGAAAAGTGAGAATAGCAGAGGGCCAAGGATAGACTCTTGGGGAACTCCAAGAGTAACTGAGTGGCGAGGTGATAGGTTATCATCCCAGATTACTGATTGCTGGCATCTGTGTAGATAGCTGTGGAACCAGTTATAGGCTAATTGTGAGAAGGAGAGGTTGGGGAGAGTAGAGAGTAGTAGCTCATGAGATACCATGTTAAAGGCCTTTGAGAGATCTAGAAATATGGCAGTAGAGAAGAGGCCATTGTTTTTGTGATGAAGTATAGTGTTGGTGAAGGAGAGCAGAGCGGAGATAGTGCTGTGATATGGCCTGAAACATGTTGGGTTTTGGAGAGGAGATTATTAACTAGGAGGTAGTTGGAGACCTGGGTGTTGATACATTTTTCAAGTATCTTGGAGAGACGGTAGAGGACAGCAATGGGGTGGTAATTGGAGAGGTCAGTAGAGGGGGTGCCTTTGTGGAGGGGAATGATGTGGGATATTTTCCATATCGAGGGAACATAGCCCTCTTTTATGGAATGGTTGATTAGAATTGAAATTGGGTAGGCTAGTGTATCAGCTGCAATTTTCAAGTATTCAGAGGGGAGGTTGTCAGCTGCAAGTTTGGTGGGTTTAGGTTTTGACAATAGTCTTTTTATGTTGGAGGTAGGTACTGAGGTGAAGAAGGAAAGAGGAGTGGGGGTTTAGGGTTAGGAGTTGGGGGGCTGTTGTAGGGAAGTGTTGTTTGTTTAGAGATGTTATAGTTTCAGTGAAGTGTTTGTTGAAGGATTCAGCAGTATAGCTGGAGGAGGGGGGAATGGACGGCTGGGGGGTATCAACCTTCCCTGGGTGGAGGATAGTGTTAATAGTGGACCAGAATTGCTTAGGGTTGTGGTTGGTAGAGTTTAGAGTGTATTTATAGTAGAGGGATTTGTCTAATTGTATATGCTTTTTGGCTTTATTGCGCAGTTCAAGGGATGATTGCCTATCTGAGTTATTTTTTGTTAGTTGTCAGTGCTCCCAGGCCTTATCTCTGGATTTCATTAGGGTTCTGGTGGTCTTTTGCAAACATGGGGTATGCCTGGATCTGACTTTGGCCTTTCTTACAGGAGCATGGATTTTTAGGATGGAGAGGAAGGTACTGTTGAAGAAGTGGACAGCCTCATCTAGGTTGAGGTATTTTTGTGGTGACAAGTTAATTTTTTGCAGGGAGGAGATGAAGGAGTTGGAGTTGAAGTTGGACTTGTTCTGTATTTGCCTGTGGATAATGGTCTTCAGACTGTTTGTGTGGTGCCGAATTGGGAAAGTGGGGTAGTGGTCACTAAGACTGTCAGGTAAGCAGCCTGTTAGGTAAGAGTGAGGGGCTTTGTTGACTAGGATCCAGTCAAGTATGGTATGATTGTTAGGGTTTTTGTTGATTCGGGTAGGGGATTGGATGAGTTGAGTGAACTCATGGAGATTAAGGTGAATGGTTAGGAGATTGTTATTACAGTGTAGCCAGTTAATGTTAAAGTCACCGAGAATGATGGTTTCTTGGGGTAGAGATAGAGTAGCCCAGCTCAGGAGATTTTCTAGGGGTGTAATATTTTGCCCTGGTGGGAAATAGCATCCTATGATATTGATTGTTTTGTTTGCTTTAGTTTGAGATTGGCATAAAGGATTTCTTCATTGTTGTGGTGAGGGGCAGATGAGTTCAGGAGTTGAATATTGAGGTGGTGTTTAAATATCAATGCTACACCACCTCCTTTTTTGGACAATCTGTGTATGCGAAAGATGTTGTATGTAGGTGGAAGTATTTCCTCACTTTTGATGTGAGATTTGAGACAGGTTTCAGTTAGTAAGAGAATATCTGGGGAATATATGCTTATGCTGGCATGTCGTTTTTGGATTTTATTGCATATGCTTCTGATGTTTAAGGACATTATAAGTAGGTCTGTTGTTTTCTTGTTGGCTAGGAGTTGAGTTGTGGGGGGGGTTGCTTGGCCTAGGGTTTGTAGTTTGTTGGATTTGGGAGGACCAGGGTTTGGATGGATGTCTCCAGTGAGGGCTAGTTTATAGTGGGTGTTTAGGATATGTTTTATATACATAGTAAATTGCTTATGTTATCTTAGGGATATTTTATTTTTGAGTGTGTTAGTTGTTTGGTAAAAGAGTGTGTGTTGGGAAGATGTTTTTGGTGGCAGGGGTTGTGTAGTTATAGTGTAAATGTTTGAGGGAGGGTGTTGAGACAGTACAGCGGAAGTTGTTGGGGCATGTGACATGAGGAAAATTGGGTTGTTCCAGGAGTTTTCTATATTTGCAACTACATTTATGCTTTTTCCACATTTCTTGCCTTCTCATCTGTTCTTTCATCTTATATTCTTTCTTTTGTTTTTTGGCACATTCAGTTGCTGCCTGATTTTTATCCACTTCTGATTTGATTTCCATTCCCGCTTGACACTGATATGCTTCTGCTAGACTAAGCAGGGAAGTCATCTTAAATTTATTCTCCTCATGTTTCAAAATTTTCATTAATGTTTGGGTTTTGTGAGGTCAGCAGATATGTGTGCAGTCCCAAAATCTTGGTATGCATTGATTTGAATAAATCATTTGATGAGCATGAAACATCCTTCTTGTTTTTTCCTGTCTAACCTATCCAACACCTTTTGGGGCCAGTCAATCACTCCAAAACTGTAAGTAAGGTCAGGAAAAGCAAAGTGGTTTATAGCCTGAACTTTGTTCCTAGATGTCAATGCTGATTTCAGGATAAGTCTGCTAAAATATTCCTTACTAGGTTTTATTTGCATTTGTTCATGTTTTATTGTTGATCCTTCATCAATTCCCAAATATTTATACACTCCCTTTTGCTCAAGTTCTTTTATATCACATTCCTGACCCAAACTAATGTTTTCTTGTTGCTGGAGCTTTCCTGCTTTAAAGGTTGCTTTTGCAAATTTATCAAGAGCAAATTACATTTTTATGTCATCTCAAAAGTTTTGACTACTTTCAGTTGTGCCTTCAGTTCCTTATCTGATGAGCTATACAGTTTTACATCATCTACAAAGAGAAGATGAGAAGTCCTTACACTTTGTTGCCTTCTGGGAGCTAAATTATAGCCTTGATCTAATCTAGCAGACAGTTTAATGGGTTAAGGGCAAGGCAAACAGCAGCAGTGGCAGAGGGTCATCTTGGAATATCCCCCTTTGAATTTTTAATCCCTGGAATAATAATTTGTCCTTTATCATAGCTTAATGGCTTAACTGCGGAGTGGTTTGTCACTGTTTCATGGTCGCCGTGATGTAGTTTATCAGTGTAGGGTGTATCTTACACATTGTTAAGCAATCTTTTATCCATGAATATGGAATACTGTCAAATGCTTTTTTGTAGTCTATCCATGCCATACTTAGATTCCTCCCCTTTTTACAATTCCCCACTATGACTTTATTTAATAACAAATGATCCTTTGTTCCACATGACTTTCATTTACTACTCTTTTGCTCTATTGTCATAATTGAGTTTTCTTCTAAATGACTATGAATTCTGTTGGCAGCAATTCCAGTGTATAGTTTATACATTGTCGGAAGGCAAATTATTGGTCTATAGTTTTTAGGGTAGCTTGCACGTTCGCTTTTAAGTAGGAGCATTGTATTTCCTGTTGTTAGCCAGGCTGGTGTCTGTTTGGGGTGCACACATAAATAGTTCTTACAAATGGCTAAATCTCCGTGCAAAGATCTTAATACTTTTAGCCAGAAGGTAGGTACTGCCTCTGGTCCATGATGATTCACTCCATGGCCTTGCAGATAAGGTTAGTCAGGCTAATAGGTCTATAGTTCTTGGGGTCATTGGAAGCACCGCCCTTGTGCAAGGGGATAATGGTAACCATTTTCCATTCAGCTAAGTTGAAGCCGGTGCTTAGAGTATGATTGAAAAGAGTACCCAATGGTGATGCTAATTCTTGTTGGAGTCCATTTAAGATGCAGTCTGGGATTTGATCAGGTCCCATAGATGCTGTGTTTTTGGCCTTAGAGAGAGCATTTACAATCTGCTCTTTAGAGGTACAAGGTGGGGGAAAGGTGGAAGGAATGTCATGGGGTATGTGTGGTGGGGACAAGGGAGTGAAGTTTTCACAGAACCTGTCAGCTAACAGGTTTGCTATGTCCACAGGTTGAGTGTATGTGGTATCATGAACTACCAGTTTCGTGCAAATCAGGGTCTTACCTTTTAGACTATGGATGTAACTAAATGCCTTATGGTTGTCCTTTGTTGAAGACGCTAATTAGGATTTGTAGTTTGCTTTGGAGGAGTTCACAAGAAGTCTTATTTGCTTGTTTAAGCTGAGGAGGGAGTGTTTAGGGCATGCTCCTTCTTACTTTTGGACAACAATTTCTTCCTTTTATTGTAAAGCCTGTAAATGGCAGTTGTCCACCAGGCAGGTTTGCTCTTCCTTGAAGAGCTTGTTTTGGTCCTATCAGGTGCAGCCACATCAATGTAGTTATACAGGTGTTTGTAAAAAACATTAGTGTAGGACTCAGCATAGTTGACAGTTCCATCTTAGGGGGAAGTTCAATGAAGCTATTTATATCATACCTTAGACGGATATAATCTGTTTTGGAGAAGTTTTTTAGTTTAGTTGCTGCTGGGCTCCAGTGTCATAGCTACTTCAGATGAGACTGATTTGTGGTCAGATCTGACAAGGAAAGACCTCACAGTGGGGATGTTACAGCAGTCCCCCATATTGATAAGCACCAGATCCAAGATGTTGTCGTCCCTAGTTGGGGTGTCCACCAGCTGGTCCAGGGCATTGGAGTTAATGAACTTGAGAAACCTTTGGGGAAGTGAGTTTGAGCACAAGTAATTTACCCAGTTAATGGATGGGTAATTAAAATCACCCAGAACCATGTTGTTCAGATGTCTCATGATGGATACCAGTAGATCCAAGTAGACAGAATGGGTGTCTTGATTCATGGAGGGGGTCCTGCAGCTACCACTGACTTGAATATGTGTCCTACTAAAAGTTAATTGCACCTGAAGTATCTACAGGGAATTATACTGTTTAAGCAATATGGAGGTGTATTTATATTTAATGAATACACTGCCTCCTTTAGTTTTCATGCCTTCTGTTTGTGGTCTGAACATGCGGTAGGAGGTGTAACCCAGTATGACTGGGGTGCTCTCCACTGCCTTGAACCAGGTCTCTGTGACTGCACAGATGTCAGTGTCTTCCAAGGTGAGGACCTCTTCCAGTGAGTGCAGTTTCATGCTAAGACTCCTAGAGTTTAGCAGCATAACCTTGAGGTGGCTTTTTGATGAATTTTTTGTGTCAGGAATTTTGTCCTTTTGACATTACCTAAAAAAAGTGCAATGGGGGTGGCAAAAGCCTTTGCCAGTAGATGAAATCCCAGGGGTGACAGATGAAGACCATCTCTGGCAAAGCATCAAGGTCTGTTAATCATGTCATCCCAAGCTGACAGAAACTGGATCCCCGTATGCCAATTATTGAAGTCAATGATTCTGTTTATAACATGGTATCATTCTAGGTGAGGATAATATGCTGCTCAGGGCTAGGGACATACCTGCCTTTGACACATAATCAGAGAGTTTAATCATGTCTCTCCTCATGCAGTCCATGGAAGTGCATCTCAAATCATTCTCACCAGTATGTACTATGACTGAATCATAATGGTACTTGCTGTTGACAGACTTGAGTGCCTGTGTGATCTGACGAATCCTGGCACCAGAAAGACAGTTGACTGTGACTTTCACCTGGTGAGGGAGACCTCTGTGTGTCTAACTATAGAGTCTACTATGACTAAGATATTTGGAGTAGATGTGGGTTGCCTTATGGATTTTGATGGTGAGACACTTGTGCTTGTGTCATTATGTGTATTGTGTGTTTTAGGTGTTATGGTTTGTTTAGTATGTATGTGTTTTGGAGGTCTCTGGTGTTTAGATAGATTTTTTTGTGGGTACCTCAGCACATGTTGGTCTATGTGTATGCTGTGTGTCATGATTAGGAGTTGTGGTAGGTGGGCTGACAACCAACTCTATTGCGATCTGTTACATGAAACAGCTGTGATTCCAGATTCATAATGTAGGTGCATCTCTTACAATGGTACAGGAATGATTTAGAAGTAGTGAGTTGTCAGTGTACATGAGGAAGTTGCTACACTGTTTCAGTAGACCCATATCAACCAGTCTGATAGGATAAAAGGAGGGAAACTGACAGTTCATGGTGCTAGGAATAATCTTGGTCTGGCAATAACAGTTGAAGAGGAATACAGCAGGGGCTGTAACAGATATTGTCCAGTGGATGTAGTGGTCTGGAAGGGTTACATATTTATATGAGGTTGGAGATGGATGGATAGCTGTACACAATGTTATGGATTTGTGGAACTTGTGAGTAGATTAGATAATGTGGAAACTCCAGTCACTGTAATTCCCTTAGGAGAGCACAGTGTTGGGTTCAATTTGAAAGGCTGACAGTGAATTGTGCTGTTTTGTAGTAACATTGCTCAAGTTTGTTTCGCAAGGTCACTTAGATACTACTAAGGCTGGGAGCAGAATATGTTAGATTAGGCAAGTGGAGAGAAGAGGCAATGTGTTTTCTTATAGTGTCTGAATGTAAGTTATTTTTATACTATGTAATTCTGAATGCTTAGAGATGGATGCCAAACACTCTAACTACAGCCTGAGATGGAATTTTAACATTCTTTTCCTGTTATTGTAACAGACAGCAGAACAGCTGGCATATGATTCCTGTTTTCTAAAGGCAGATTCTATAGCTGTGTTAGTAAAGCAAACTAAAGGAATGAATAGCTATGTGAACTATTTTGAGATAGTACTGGAAAAACAACATAAAGCTGATAGAGAGGCCTATGCCATAATATATCCTAATTATGTTTTCACAAGTACAAAAGTTCACTATAATATGTTAAACAGAGCCAAAGACATGACTGGTTGCAGCCCTCCTTATTTATTTATTTGTGTATTGCTTTATTTATTTATTACAGTTTGATGACCGGGGAAGTCCACTGGGCCAAGAAGAGCCCAATTTCATTGGAGGCCCGGGGAGAAAAGCTCCATAGGCGATACAGTACAGTATATAAGTTCTTAGAGAATTACATAGACAATATAAACATGAATATCAAGCAATGTATATGCAATATTGATAAAATAGTGCAAAGTAGTAAAGTATGAAGTACAAAGTATGAAAGTTATGTTTGAATACAGAGTGGCTTGAGTGGCAGTGGAGCAAAACAAAATACATGTTCGGGCTAGAGCACTTTAACATTTGGAAAATAAGAACTTTTCTTTTTAACTTAACTTACAGAAGTAGATGGAAGTAGAGGAAGATATAGTAGAAGATAAGTATGTCTAGTAGAAGTTTTGGAGAGGAGCTAGAGGTTTGGTTGAGTGTAAGGTTGCTAGGTGGAGAGAAGATGGGGCTGCTGAAATTAATGATAGCGGGGGGACTCAAGTAGGAGATGAACAGGAAAATATCCAATCTGATGACAGGTAGGAATGTAGTAGGAATATGAAGCTGGTGTGATTAGGCGTATTACGAAGGGAGTCAGTCTTTTCAGTATCCGAGTACAGCATTAGTGTTGTGTGTGTATTAAGGTTAATTCATGGCAGTGTGGTCTGGGCTGTAAGGCAGAGAGGACTTTGCTCTACCTGTGTATTTGTGAAAGTGAGAATGGAGTACAATGGGAGGCAAGGGAAGTAAGATTGATATCCCTCCTAATGATACTCCAGCTTCCTATATGTATAATCGTTATGGGGCATTGTGCTGCAGATAATTAGCTAATTGAATTTAGGTGTGCTGAAAAGCATACGACTCAAATAAACTAAGAAAAAATAAAAAGTTGACATATTCAACAAAAGCAGGCAGTAGTTGCCAAAAGGTTCACTTTAATATAACAGAAGTTGAGCACTTTCATCCATCCACTTGTACTTCTTCAGAACTATAAAACAGTGACAACTCATTTCTTAAACACTCCTTCAATTGAAAATGCAAATGCAAAGTAATTAATTACCAATTAAAATATTAAAGCCAAAGACTCAGTATAAACACACAACACATTCTGCAAGTCAATGCTGGAAACATTATCCATAAAAAAATTCCATTCAAAAACTCCCAAAGTAAGTACATATATCCATAACAAGTCATCCAATAACATTAAAAGCGCAAAACAGTGTACAAATAGGAACAATATATAAAAAGTCAGCTATTTAAAAAAAATCTGTAAAAAATTGTATATAGTGATTGTCATCATTTCCAAAGTAAAAATCCTCTTCATAATTTAGCACCTCTCATTTTAAGTACTGGTTGTAATGAAACATCTTCATTAAGACCTGGGTTAACTGTGGCATCTGACCTCAGCTGCCAGAGAAGTTCCTTGCATTCCAGTCTATTTTCCCAAGCACCTCCTCTGGAATCCTGTAGAATAATTTAAAAAATACCAAATATAATTTTTTTTAAAGCCAATGCAAGGAATGGAATGTTTTTACAATGCATTGTTCAAACTGGCCTTCTCATATCATACACGTGTTCATAAATCCTCTTGGCCAGTTTCCTCTCAGTCTTACCTAGCTCTTTTGAATTGCAATCACCCCTCTTAAATGTGATGGTTGTTTGACAGAAATTTTTTAACATGACTTCTTCTTTCTCAGTCATTTACTGACAGTAGTTACCCCTGCCTCATCTAATAGTACCTAACCTGTGGGATGGTTTACCCCCTTTCCAAAACTTCCTTGATATTTTTGTGAATCTTATAAACAAAAGTGGGTTTATCACCCAGGTGTCAGTACAAGTCTTCATCAGATTTTAAAATAGCCCAGTTGTGGATAATAATATTTCTCACCATGGTACTTAGTCCATCGTATTTGATGGCCATCCCCTGCTGAAAATAACCCTGATCAGATTGTGTACCACTTCCAATATCATTTAACAAGTAAGGTTTACCTAAAACACACTGAAACGTCATCTCTCTTTTCCCCATAACTTCCCTGTTTAGTGTTGTTAATAATTCCAAGGGATAACCTCTATCTTAAAATATCCTGGTCATATTTTCTATGTCTTCACAAAAAGGTCATCATTAGCTGTCATTCTGGCTGCCCTGATGAACTGACCCTTCACAAGATTCTTCTTAGAATACATAGAGTGACTACTATTGAGGTGAAGATAAGAGTTGGAGAATGTTTCTTTCCTAAAAAAGTTCCCCTTTAAAACATCTAATTCTCATAACATCGAAGCTCAAAACACGGAGACCATAACATTGAAAACCCAAAACAATGAAAACTCATAACATCGAATTTCATAACATTGAAAATGTATAACATTGAGTAGTGTATCATCAAACATGTAAATGTTATAGTTTAATGTGTCAATCTTGTGGTATCACTATACAATGTTGTAGTTTTTATTTATATAATCATTATTTATTTAGTGTAGGAATTTATACTATTTATATAGTGTTTATTTTGCCAGTCTGTACTTGTTTTTAGGCTATATAGGTAAGTGATTTTGACATTATTTGTACATTCTGCATGGTGATCATGATACAGTGGGGTTAGGAAATTAACTTTTTTCCACTGTAATGCTATCTCGGAGTTGGTATATTTCATTTATGGGAAGTGGGTGCAGGGGGGCTTGCCTCCCTGTAGAAACATAGTAAAAAGTGTGTTTGTTAGTTTGGTGTTGTTAGAGGTGGAGGGAATGTGCTTTGTAGATTTTTATGTTGTGATGCAAAGTTTCAGTGTTCTTAGATGTTGTGAGTTTTCAGTGTTTTGGGTTTTCGATGTTATGGTCTCAGTGTTTTGGGATTCAATGTTGATGTTCCATGCAATGTGTAAATCTCAAAATATCTGAAGTACTGGATAAATATGTGAGAAAAGAATCAATATCAGGGGGATTCTCTGTCCAAATAAAAAGACATGCCATCCAGGTATCTTGCATTAAATGACCAGGACATGTCAAATCTTGAGTGAAGAAATCTTTTCTCCAATGTTAGCATCACAAGGTTGGCAGAAATGGGGGCATAAGCTGCCCCATTGCAACACCACTCACCCATTTATAGTATTCCCTTTAAAATGTATAAAGTTGTTACTCAACACCAAATCATTAGGTCCACCAAAAAGCATATCTCAGAGGTGTCATAAAGTTGGCTTTGTGATAAGGCCTCCTCAAAAAACTCCAAACCAATATTGTGGGGAATGCAAGAGAAAAAATCGACAACATCAGTGGTCAAAAAACAAACTTATTCTTTAAAGAGATCTAGGTTCCACTTTGCTAGGAAATCCCAGGAGTCACGTAAAATGTGTTGGTTTTTACAAAGAAGAGGTTTCAGTTTCCTGTCTACCTAAACCACCAACAGATATGTTTTGGAACCCTGAGCTGCCACAATTAACCAATAGGGTGAATCTACCATGTTTTTGTGTGTCTTGGAAATGCTGAAAACAGAAGGAATCAAGGCATCCCTGTTGTACAAAAAAAATCATAAATTTCAGGTGTAATAATGCCTTGAAGCAGGGCATCTTCCAAGAAAAAGTCAATATTTCTATAAGCTATACACAAAGCACAAACCTATACTCTCTGGATAAACGCCAAAGCACCAACACATACAAAATAGCAATACAGCAAAAAAAGTTCTAGTGCTATGGCTGAACGATGACACAGTTGTAGAATAACTTCTTTACTGAACAAGAGATGTAAGCGCTTTCGCAGTGTATTCCACTGCTTCTTCAGACATGATCACAAGCACACTACTTAATCTATTATATATCCTTGAGCAATCAATTTATCAATTAAACAATTTAAAATTTTAAAGTAATTATAAAACATATAAATATGCAAATAAATATACATAAAATTCATCCTTAAATGTATAAAATATATAAAATCTATAACTGTACCATATATTTAATAGGAATTTTATCATTAAGCCCTTTACCTTCATGGGCTTCCAACCTGACTATCCATTTAGTCTCATTAAGTTCTATTTTATTCTTAATATCCCCAAGTCTACTAGTTAGTTTTGTGTTTTCTACCCTTATAAACCTAAAGTTATGTGTATGTGAAGTACTCATTACAGCAAAACATGTAATGAGTACTTCACATATACAATAAGTTAGTCTACAACTGTGTCATCCCTGTTGTACAAAAAAAAATCATAAATTTCAGGTGTAATAATGCCACAGCACTAGAACTTTTTTTGCTGTATTTACATAAGCTATGTTGATCTCGTTCCTGGATGCTGTTCAATAATCGGTTTCATCTTGCAACATATTAAAAGTTTTTCCCATATAATCAATCTGCGTAGTTATCATAACTCCCCCACCCTTATCTGGTTTCATTACTCTAAAAGATTTGTCCCTAGTCAACCTGTCTAATAGGGAACATTCTTCTGAGGTCAAATTCTGAAAAATAATACCTCTTTCTCTATGTAGGGAGTAAATTTCTCTTTCACACACCTTCTCGAATGTATGTAAAACCTTTTCTAGTTGGGGATTAAAAGCAATTTTCTTCTTATACAGTAATGTTAATTGGGATTTTGTATTATCTCGGTTCAGAAAAGACAAATTCACTTTCCTAATAAAAAGTTTTAAATCCAAAATCACATCCGGTATATTTCCCCCCACAATATTGCACAAATTTAAAACCTTTTTCAAACAAATTAAAGTTAAGTAGTGTCCATTTCTAAATCCAAGTAATTAAAAATGGGAAAACTTTTATGCACAAGTAATTTACCATCGTGTTCAGTTGTAATAACATCAATACCACTAGTTTCTACCTGTTCTGAGTAGTTCTGGGTGGGTAACCTCTCCCTCGGAAATTTGTCCTGCCTCTCTGCACTGGTGCATACCCCTTCCCTCTCTGGTTCCTGATTCTTTCTGATCTCCTCGCATAAGGCGAGGGGGTCCATTGTCTTGTCACTAAAGGGACAATTTCAGCATCATTATGGATGTAATCATTCTGGTATTCAGAATCGTCAGAAACAGGGGGCTGGTTAGGAACTGTTTCTCTCTCAATAAAATCATTCCCAAGTTTTCCACTTCCCTCCCTCATCAGAGGGTAAGCTCTACCCTCCCTGTTTTCAGTACTATCTCTTAACAACTTTTTTTTTTCTTCTTAATAACCTTTGTAGTGTATCCACAAAATTAAAAATGTTGTTAAACTTGTGTTGGTATTTGGAAAACAACAAATCACTTGTAATAATGTGCTCTAAATTTTTAATTTCATTCATTAAACCATTTATACAAGAAAGAAATTATAACACAGACACCCCTTAGACAAATCCCAACAGGTAGAGGGATTGAAGGAGTCTGTGTCCATCTTCCTTGGACCCTTACAGATTTTCACCACATAGTTTTTCTAAAATAAAAGAGACCCTGTGAAATTTAGGAAAGAAATGTGTAATGTTTTTGAATGCCATGACACAAGTCTGACAGACCTGTGTCAGTTATTACAAGCAGTAGTTCCTGAAATTTATTGAAAACTGGATAAAGAAGCAAGGAAACATCCAAATGCAAGGAAAGGGGGGGGGGATAAGTATGACGGGTGGAAAGTGAAATGGAAAGCACTGTTAAAGCAATCAGTAAGGTGCGCCCCTGGAGGACAGATTGGACTAAAATAACTGCTTGTATGCAAAATAAAGGTGAATCTCTGGGAAACTGAGGCTCAAATAAGTATTTGAAAGGTTTTCTGTTTTTAATCAAATCCTAGAAACAGCAGCAGTGGCAGATGACTTTTTTTTTTTTTTGCAAAATATGTGACCTCAGGTTCAGGCTGAAATAGATACTCCTTAATTGGCAAGGAGAAATACCAGAAAAGTTTATTTAAGTATGCAGATATTACGCCAAGGAAAAAAGTCAAGCAGAAGAAAAGTTTATGGAGTTGCAAATCAGAAATTAAGAGAGGAGGGGAAATAAAGGAAGAGGTAGAAGGTTTTGAAGTAATGGCAGGCAAATTCCACCATGAAGTACACAGCAGCATGCTAGGGGAGAGAGGCAGGCTTGAACTACTGGTCCTGCTCTATCCCCTACCAGTGAACCCTGTTTCAACTGTGGAAGGACTGGACATTGGAGAGGAGAGTGCCCTTATAGGCAGAGGCATCAGGAGAACTGGAGCACCTGGCAACTGGACTACAGTAATGCTACAGTAATGACATCTGGTTTGCTTCATCCTCTCATTCTCTGATTTAGCATGATGTACAGAACTGTAAAATGTAACTTTCTTATAATGTGTCTCCAGGAGTTAAAACTAAAAATTCAGCTCTATCGCCCCATTGGGGACTATTTGTAAATCAAGTGATAAGAATTTTAAATATGTCCTCGTTATTCTCTGCATGTTTTCAGCCTGGGTAAAAGCTTATCCATGCACTAAAAATAATAAAGATACTATAGCAAAGAAGTTATTGAAAGAGTTCATACCAAGGATTGGGGTACCTCACACTATTCATTCTGACTGGGACATACACTTCTCTGCTGATATTATAAAGAAATAAAGAAATTGTGTTAGGTTTTTAAGGTAAATTTGCAACTCCCCTGTCCTCATCACCCACAGTCCTCTGGTTTAGTTGAGGGCATCAATAGAATTGTTAAGATCAGGCTAGGAAAACATGTGAAGAGACTGGTTCAGAGTGGCCTGATGTAGTACCCTTGGTTCTTATGACTATAAGAGGGATTGTAAATGCAAAGAGAAAACTCAGCCCACATGAGATTCTTATGGGCCATACTATGAGAATGCTATCTGCTTCACTTACATTAACTGATGATGCACTGTTAAATTATTGTTGAAAACTTGTTTCAATTTTACAGACTTTGCACTGAAGCCCTCGTGAAGCCCTTCCCCAACCTTCAGCTCAATCATGCCATGATCTCCAGCCAAGGGATTGGGTTTTTGTTATAGTCTTTCAGTGAAAATCTTCCATGGAGCCCAGGTGCATACATTTCAACTGTCCAGATTTTGCAGAATATCCAGATTTTTTACTTGTATTTTTGGTTTGTTCCTCATAAAATATGTGGTTTTCTGGATTTTTATGACAAATCAGTGAGGATTAACTTCACTATATAATGACAAGCATTTGAGTTTCTGACTTCATATCCTTCAGAAAAATGCATGGTAACACAAGACCTTTTATTCTAGCAACTTTCTAAGTTTATAAGAGCAGTCTTTATCCCCATTATATTTAGCTTTGTCCAGATTTTTTTGTGCTAAGAGGTTGAGAGCTATGCCCAGGTGGAAGGGGCCATACCTTATTTTTCTTACATCTCATCCTACTGTCTGGTGTGTTGGCCTACCAACTTTGATCCATGTTTCCTAGTGCAAAAAGATCTGCCTTGTATCCATAGAGATGAAAGATGATACCTTGCCAGCTCCTGAAGACATCACTCCTGAAGATCCTGACTCCTCCACCAACTGAGATGAAGGAAGACCTCTTTCTGCAAGTATTACTTCCATATGCAGTAAATCTTAACATCAGCAATTGATGGGTCTCAGCATCTGTCCCTGAGCACTCCAGAGGAGACATTCCTATGATTCCAGTTCCAGTACTTCCAAGTACATTTTGAACAGAAGTTATTTGAGAAAAAATCTAATTTGGCATAATGTTTCATCTTTTTTGAAACACTTATATTTGCAATTAGTAGTATCTACACCAGGAAATACCTGCTATGCAAGACAGGGACAGTTTGTGTACACTACAGCAAATGTCATGTGACTTGACATGAACATGTTTTAAATGAAATAAAACAAAGCATAACCAGGGGAGTAAATGCCTCTCCACAATATAGAGCAGTAAATGTAATCAATCCAAAACAGAGTTAGCAAAAGAGGCAACCATGAAACGCCAAATAATCCAGCCTTACGGATAAAATAAGCAGTCCTTTGTTTAGTGCACCAAGGTGGTTGCCTCTTTCACTACCTCTGTTTTGGATGTTTTAAATTAACTCAGACTAAAATCATATAGCTGGGGGACTAGGTATGAGTATGCCAGCTAATCATTATTACATTTGTGGAGATTGTGCCTATCCCTGCCTTCCCACTAACTGGTCTGAGTGCTGCTTTGTAGGATATATTACCCCAGCCATCCAGCATTTTTGGTCTCCACCAACTGGCTGATTGAGAAATAAAAGATCAATACTCCTATCTGAACAGGTACTGACTTTCTTTTTACTTCATTATGATATTCTATAGAACTATAGCTGAACTGATGCTTTATCACACGTATTAACTGAACTGGTTAATAAAACTGCTAACAGAGAAATGACGGAAATGAGGGCCATAGCATTGCAAAATCATCTGGCCCTTGACATGATTTTAGCGGCTGAAGGGGGAGTCTGTAGACTCTTAGATAAGTTTTGTTGCACTTATATTAATGATTTCCATGATGTACAAGTAGCTGATTACATGGAGGAGCTTGCTAAAAATCTAAGCAGAACTGAAACTAAGAGGGCATTATTTGAATGGCTAGGAAATGTGTTTGGAAGTATGTAGGAACTAAAAAAGAAGTTATGTACTTAATATTACGTTCCATCTGAGTAGTTAGACTTCATTTGTCATCAACCTGTGGGACCTATGGGCTTTAGATCCAGACCTGATCTAAGACAGCAGTTTCACCAGCATCAGATCCAAGCTCTAAGCTCCTCCCCTTACCCATAATATCACTGCATCTCCTTCCTTCCCTCAGATCGAGTTTGCCACCCAACACATGAGCCCGATCGACAATACTTGACGCACAAGTAAAAGCAAGAGGGCCGCAAGGGTACCATCTCTTGGTTACTCAGGCAAAAGAACCCATTAACAAGGCCAGGGGGAAGGAGGGAGGGATGGTTAATGACAGATGAAGTCTAACTACTCAGATGGAACATTATGGTAAGTACATAACTTCTTTATCTGAAGTAGTTAAATTCATTTGGTCATCAACCTGTGGGACAGAGTCCCCAACTACCATAAACTTGGGAGGCTCTCATGGAAGGATGTTCCGGAGCACCGTAGAGCCAAAGGATGCTCTCCCTCTGGAAACCATGTCCAATTTATAATGAGAAATGAAAGTATGAGATGAGGACCAAGTAGCCACTGAACAAATATCGTCCGAGGATACTCTGGACCAAAAAGCAGCTTACATAGCCATCGACCTGGTAGAATGGGCATGAACCCACCCTGGAATAGGCATACCTTTATCTTTATAAACTTGTAGAATGTAAAGGGAAATCCACTTGGCAGTTGTCACCTTGGGAAGTGGTTTGCCTAGAAAAGGTCTAGCGAAGGACACAAACAATTGGTCAGACTTGCGAAAGGGATTAGTCCTGTGTAAGTAGAAACATAACTGCCTATGTACATCTAACAAATATAGTTTATATTCCCCCTTGTTCTGAAAATCTGGAAAAAAGACAGGCAGATTGATTGATTGGTGGATATTTGACTCTGAAGCCACTTTAGGCAAATAGGAAGGATTCGTCCGAAGTGAGACCTTGTCTTTATGAAAAAACGTATAAGGGGGTTTAACAGATAATGCTTGAAATTCTGACACTCTCCTCATCAAGGTGATAGCCACTAGGAAAGCTGTTTTCCAGACAAAAATTTCAAATCCACAGAGGCAGCCAGCTCAAAGGGCAGAGCAACTAACACCTGTAAAACTAAGGTAAGATCCCAAGGAGGAGTGGGGTCCTTCACAGAAGGCCGTAAAAGAAAGGTCCCTTTAATGAAGGTTTTGCAAAGTCTGGAAGAAGCCAAAGACCCCATGTTTTCACTTACATGGAAATTATAAATGGCAGCCAGTTGAACTTTCACCATAGAAGATCTGGCACCCTGCTGGAAAAAGTGTGCTAAAAATTCAAGAACCGCTGGCACTGGAGCCGTAAAAGGATCTAGAGCTCTCTGAGAAGCCCAGATCGAAAAACGCTTCCATTTACTATGGAAAACTTTTCTGGTAGATGAGTTATGGGCTGCCACCAGAATAGACTTAATGGGGGAAGAAAGTCTGGGACTCCTGGCAATCAATGGAACTGGAGCAGCCAATTTGTGAGCTTCAGACTGCCCAGGTCTGGAAGAGGAATCCCAGAAGGGTGTGAAATAAGATCCAAAATCGGATCCAAGATCCAAGGAGGAGCTAGCAGATGAGACCACAGAAAGGGAAACTAGATCTGGTGAGGCCAGAATGGGGCAATGAGGATGACTCTGCTCCCCAACTGACGAGCCTTCTGTAAAAACTTTGTCATCAGGGGTAACGGGGGATATGCATAAAGAAGACTGGGAGGCCAAGCATGGACCAGAGCATCTCTGGGGGGATTCCCCCTGTGGGGGATCAGAGCAAAGAACTCACTGCACTTTGCGTTGGAAGGAGAAGGGAAGAGATCGCAGCAAGGCCGACCCCACTTGAGGAAGATCTGCTCTGCTACACAAGGATTCAGAGACCACTCATAAGGCATTAGGATAGTTCTGCTCAAATTGTCCGCTAGTATGTTGGACCAACCTGGAATGTGCATTCCTATCAGAAAACGGTTGGTGGAGATAATCCATTCCCACACTCTCATAGTCACTCGACAAAGGGGATAGGATCTGGTTCCTCCCTGTTTGTTGATGTACCAGACCACTGACATGTTGTCTGTCTGAATTGCAATAGTTCCTAGAGGAAGAAAGACATGAAGGGCCTGCAATGCTAATAAGACTGCCCTCATCTCCAGAACATTGATAAGCAGATTGGTCTCATTTAGGGACCATGTACCTTGGACTGTCCTGCCTGAGCAATGCCCCCCACCCTAGTCGGGAGGCGTCCATGGTCACTGTGGCTTGGGGAAGGGCTACAACAAAGGACCATCCCTCTACTATCTCCGGAGAGTGGAGCCACCAGAGGAGGGACTTCTTGCATGCATTGCTTATGCGAATCAGATGAGTCAGTGGCTGATCCAATAAGGACCACCAGATGGCCAATGCCCACTGCAGAACCCACATGTGAAGATGAGCACAAGGAAGAAGAGTGATAGTGGCTTCCATGGATCCTAGGGCTCTTAACACCACTGCGGCTGGGGGAAAGGGATACTGAAGAATCACAAGGACATGAAGATGAAGGCTTCAAACCTGCTCTGGAGTCAGAAAGACTTTGGATTGCAATGTGTCCATTCTCGCCCCTATTTAGTCCAGGACCTGAACTGGTTCAAGAGAGGACTTGGCTATATTTATAGTGATGCCCAGCAAATCTGACAACTTCCAGAAATAATCCCTGGCTTGACAGAGTAGATGCCTAGTAGGAGTGGCAAGGAGCCTATCGTCCAGGTATAGATAGACCTGTATGCCCTGAAGCCTCAGGTGAGCTGCTACTGCTGCCATGACCTTGGTGAACACCCTGGGAGCTGTGGTGAGACTGAATGGCAGGGCCCAGAATTGGCAGTGATTGGCACCTAGCTGAAAGTGGAGAAACCTCCTGGAGTGTCTGTGCATCTTTATATGGTAGCACGCATCCTGGGGGTCTATAGAGCACATTCAGTCATTTTCCTGCAGGTAAGGTGGGATGGATTGTAAAGTGACCATCTGGAACCTTTCTTTGGCAACTGACAGGTTCAGAGTGGAAAGGGTGAGAATCAGCCTGGAGTCCCCATCTTTTTTGGCACCAAAAAGAACCTGGAATAGATGCCTGATCCAGAGTGATCTGGGAGGACAGGCTGGATGGCCCATTTGCTTAGCAGCTTTTCTACTTCGATGGCTGCTGCCTCCCTTTGCATGGTGGAACATCCAGGAGGTGCTTTGGGGGAGAGGGATGTGTCACAAAGGGAATTGTGTAACCTCTGGATATCATTTGGAGCACCAAAAGGTCTGTTGACACGGACTCCCACACCATCAGGTGCATAGAGGAACAGCCCCCGACTACCTCCAGAGCAGAGCAGTCGGGCAACCCCTCAGGGCTGCTGTGTGGGTCTGTCTGAGAATGGTCTCAAGACCCAAAGTTCTTCAGACCTTCCCTGCCTATGGGCCGACGTCTGTCTTGTCCCCCTCTGCCTCTATGGGAAAAGGAGTCCTGAGTGTCCCAAGAATACCGAGACTTCCAGAACCACATCTTTTTTCACCCCCGCTGATTCCTGTAGAAGGATCTTTGGGGGTTAGAGAAGCAGATTCCAACAGCAGACAGTGTCTTCCCGTCCTTCTCACTCTGGGATAGTGTGTCATGGACCGTCTTCCCAAACAAGGAAGAGCCATCATTGGGAGCATTCACAAAAGACGCCTTGAAGGGTTCCGTGAAATTACATAGCATGACCCAGGCATGTCACCTCATAGCAATGCCGGACCCGGCCACCCATGCTGTTCCTTCGGTGGCATGAGAAAGGAGTCACATGGATGTGTTGGTAACCGCTTTCAGAGTGCCCATTCATGTAGTGAATGTGCGTTTATCCTCTGGTGACATGGACTCCAGGGGAGATGCAGTGAACTCTTTGATCAGGTCACGCTGCAGTTTGGTAACATGGGCCATATAGTTCAGCACCCTTATACAAAAGGTGGCTGAAGCATAACTCTGCTTTTCCAACTGGTCCATCATCCTGGACTCTCAGTCTGGGGGATGGACTGTGGAACTCTCCTGAGCCAGTTCCTTCTTCATGGCAGCTGCTACCACCATGGCATCCACTGGGGACCCTTTATTCTAGCTCAGTCTATCTACCAGGGGCTCAAGATTTTATCTTGATGTTTTGGGATTGGCTCCATGGTGTCCGGTTCTTTCCATGCCCTAGTGGTAATGAGGTTCACCATCGGGTCCGCGGGGAGGGGGGCATCCAAGAAGTAGACGGGCCCATGTCGAATGCCTCCAGAGATACTGACTCATCCAAGGAAGGCTTGGGGGCAGACCAACCCCCCCACTGGTGCAGGATCTCCATGATGTCTCCAAATGAGACATCCTCGGGGGTGATCTTGGGGAGCCTTCCCCTTCTTCCAAGTTGGTATCTTCCATGAGGGAGTCCAAGTGCCTCCTCTTGCACATACGTTTATGAGGAATCCCTTCAGTGGGACTCTCCGGAGAGGACTCACGAACCGCTTGGGTTTCCTCAGGAGGAACTGTCTGGGGCATGTCGATCATGGGCTGTCACTGCATGGACAGACTGGCAGAAGACCTAAATGAATAAAGGGACCTAAAGAATTAGAAAACACACACACTTACACCCAAAAAAACCCAAAACAACACTCTTACCACATGGAGCTCAGCGATCATGATGCAGGTGAAGCCACAACAAATGAAATCTGGGGGAAGTAAGGAGATGCAGTGGTATTATGGGTAAGGGGAGGAGCTTGGAGCTTGGATCTGATGCTGGTGAAACAAACTGCCATCTCAGATGCGGTCCGGATCCGAAACCCACAGGTCCCACAGGTTGATGACCAAATAAAGTTAACTACTTCAGATCTAGTATTTTTCAGACCTTGATCATTATGGCAACTGCAATTTGTCTTATAGGTTTAGTATATTCTTTAATTAAAAATGTATTGCTAAACTGTTTTATGACAAAAGCAAATACAATTGTAAGGATCTCTCCAAAACAAAGACACCTTAGAGCGTATGTGTTTGACATTTGTAATAACGCTGTTGTTGATAGCCTACTAAATACTACATTATAATCAAAGGTGATATCTAAGGGGTATCAAAGGGGGGAGGGATGTAATAGAAATAAAAAAAAACATATTATAGTGAATGAAAGTTCTTTTTATTTTATGTATTTATACTCTATTGTTCTGAATGCTTAGAAATGTATGTCAGATACTCTAACTGCAGCCTGAGATGGAATGTTACATTCTTTTACTGTTAGTGTAACAGACAACAAAGCAGCTGACATATGTTTCCTGTTTTATAAAGGCAAATTCACAAACTCTGTAGTTACTAAATCAAAGTAAAGGAGTAAATAGCTATGTGAAGTATTTTGAGATAATACTGGAAAAACAGCAAAGATGTCAGGGAGGCCTATGCCATAACTTATCCTAATTAAGTTTTCTCAAGTACACAATTTCACTGTATGATGGTAAACAGAGCCCAAGATGTGACCCAGTACAGCTTTTCTTGGTAAAAGAACAATGATATGTTCACATACATGTACTTTCCATGTAAACAGCATAAGTAGTCACAAGATTCTGATTTGTTAAACTTGTATCATGCCATATGTGCCTCATACAATACCTAATGAGCAGGATTCAGGAAGGCTTACACGGAGTTCAAGAGTAGTGTAAGCCTCC